>NW_027183066.1:20000-40000 GCF_041146395.1 Eulemur rufifrons | reverse complement strand
AACACGCAATCAACACGTTTATGAACTAGAAAGGGATCTGGTGTGACTTTGCTATTATTTCCCCTCCCCTCCTCCCCGCGCTGAGAATGAGTTTCCCCGGGCTCGTGTGCCCGCCTGGGAATCGGCTGCAGACGCCATGGCCCCGGGTCGACCACATGTTGCCCTGGGGTCCACCAGATGTCTCTGGCGAATTGGGGCCCTAGGGTGCTTATGACGGTGTGGTCACTAGGTGTCGCTCTGGGCTCAGTATTCTTCCTTCTCGCTGTGACTTTGGTCTCTTTTTTTCGAAATTTCTTTCTTTCTTCCTCTTTTGCCCTGTTTCCATTTTCCCTTCTTAATCTCTTTCTCTCTTTTTGTTGCTTTTTTTCCACGGCAGATGGGTGATGTGTGTGTGGAGGAAACGCGGCGTCAGGGAGAAGACACATCTCACACGTGCTCGGGAACACCCGATCGTCACGCTTCTGAGTACCGACCGATGGATCTGGTCCCGAGAATTTTTTAATAGTTTTCTCTCTCTCTCTCTCTCTCTCTCTCTCTCTCTCTCCCCCCCCCTTCCTTCTCTTTCCTTTCTCTCCCTTCCTTTCTTTCTTTCCCTCGCTCTCTCGCTCTCGCTCTTCTTTTCTTTCTGACAGAGTCTCTCGTTCTGTTGCCCTGGCTAGAGTGCCATGGCGTCAGCCTAGCTCACAGCAATCTCAAACTCCTGGGCTCAAGCGATCAGACTGCCTCAGCCTCCCGAGTACTTGGGATTACAGGCATGTGCCAGCATGCCCAGCTAATTGGATATACGTGTGTGTGTGTGTGTGTGTGTGTGTGTATATATATATATTTTTTCTTTTTTCTTTTTTTTTTTTTTTTGAAACAGAGTCTCACTCTGTTGCCCAGACTAGAGTGCCGTGGCGTCAGCCTAGCTCACAGCAACCTCAAACTCCTGGGCTCAAGCGATCCTACTGCCCCAGCCTCCCGAGTACCTGGGACTACAGGCATGCGCCACCGTGCCCGGCTAATATTTTTCTGTATATATTTTTAGATACTGTTTCTGTATATATTTTTAGATATATAGTTTCTTTCTATTTTTAGTAGAGATGGGGGTCTCGCTCTTGCTCAGGCTGGTCTCGAACTCCCGACCTTGAGCGATCCACCCGCCTCTACCTCCCAGAGTGCTAGGATTACAGGCGTGAGCCACCCCGCCTGGCGTGTACGTTCTGTATTCACAGCCAGACGGAAGGCAGGGAGAATGTTACCCTTTCAAAGCCCGCCCTGCTCGCCTCTCAGCCCACCGATGGCACTCTGAATCCCGTGGCATTCCTTCACTCAGCTGAATTCTTCAGCACCCGACCCCCCCCCATCCCACCCCCGTGCCACGGGAGTTCGTTCTCATGGCAGAGCCATCGAGGCTGTTGCCACACGTGTTGTAGGTGCCTAGGCAGACTGTGCCCTGGCCCCGAGGAGGTACGGAACCGCCTATCGCCTCGGGAGGGAGGGACAAGATGTGTCCGTGTCCAAGGCGACGTCCTGTCGATCACGAGGAGGCCTGCAAAGGCTCGTATCTGCCAGGCATTGAGCCACATCACATGAAACACCGGTGTGTTCCTTCACTTAGGTGGTGTCGCGTGTTGATACTCACAGAGGATGATAAACCCACTCGCATGCCGGCTGAGCCCCCTGTGTCTCCTCCTCTATCCACTGAGGGAAAAAACCGCAACGAAAGGTAGAAAACCACAGGGGGGGAAGAGAGCCCGTCGCTCTCCCTATGTGACCGTCCGGAGTGCTCGTTCAGATGGGAGGAGGTGTGTTTGTGTGTGTGTGTGTGTGTGTGTGTGTGTGTTTCATTGATTTTGGTGCCATCTTTTCTCTGCAGCTGCGTCAGAGGACAGCGATTTTTCCGATTTTCACTCCGCTGAGTGAATTGCCTTTTGAAGAGAATGTCCACAGGAAGCCTACGGTCCTCCCGCGGGGGTGGCCCTCCTCTAGAAATGAATCTCGTTTCTTGAACGGAGGGGACTTGTTGACGCCATCATGCTTTCGGGACGACTTCTCAGACGCTAGCTTTGGACCGCAACATAGGTGCCCCCGACATTGCCTCAAGGGTTCCGTGGTGCCTCCTGTCAAGAGACCCCACCGACCGTCCCCAGCCTGCCCGCTCAAGGGAGCCGGGCCCCTTCTGATCTGTCCGCCCGCCGGTGAAGCTCCCTCCCGAGGGTCGGAAAGCCCACCTGTTTCCCAGTTCGGTTGAATGATGGGGCACCCGGGCAGGGCACTGGCACCGAGTGACTCCATTCTGAGTCTGTCTGCTCTGGGGGGCGGGGGCGGGTGGGGGGGCAGTTCCGTCTCGACCCGGTGGCCTCCTACCGACTGACTCGATGGGACGGACCATTCTCACTCAGGATCGTGTACCTTCTTGGCCTAGGCACATCCCGGCACTTAAAGCCACTTTTCGGGGACACTCTCCCACGTACAGATAGATGGCCTGCACGAGTGCTCTTCCTTTCTCGAAACACTGGAAATCTGTCCTCAATTTTACCTGACCTACCTGACGGTGTGTGATAAAGGAGCATAGAACCCTCAGCCACCCTCCACCTTCCCGCTGTCCCGAGAGACAGTGCCGAGCGTGAAATTCTATCCCTGACTCTCTGTGTCCACCGGAACGTGGCCTGACTGCAGTGACATCAGCTACGTCAAGTCGTTCTCTGGGTAGGGAAAGAACTTAACCAGATAGGCCCTATCGGTCGCTTCTCTGTTCTGATAGTTTTGTGGCAGCCATTTCTTTCCCCCTCTCTTTTCTTTTTCTGTCTCTCTCCCCCACCCCCACCCCCAAATTCTTTCTACGAAGACGTTTAGGATGTCAGATTCTGGCCACATGCCCCCCCTAGGCATACGGGGGCCAGCATAGACAAAGGTCTTCGGTACCAAGTGTTCATTCCACGGTGACAGATATTGCCACTCTTGTATTGACCAGGGCGAGATGGTGAGTGGGTCAACTCTGAAACTCCCTGTACTCTACTTCTCTCTTGGGTAGGTCCCTGCCCCAACCCTCCGGCTTCTAGCACACACCCAGGGGCACTCTCTCCTCTCTGGATAAAGTTCCAGATGATCCGATCCGCTCCGAGGAGGAAGGGGAGCTGGCCGGGCCACCCACTGTGCGCCCCACCCCCGTCAGTCATAGGGTCCGTTCTTTTCAGGATGACACCGGCAGCGGTTGCTGGGTGTCACCTAGCGGCCACTTTGATCAGACCTCGGGATCCGGAAAGTCAGGTGACGTTGGGAGTTTAAGAGCTGACTCCCGGGAGGTGTGGAGGGCGGGGAGGAGAGCACGGTCCGGACGGTCCCACCCTCTTCTTCCCGGGCCCGCAGCTCTGGGCCCGCCCGGGGCAGCCCTAGCCTCTAGCGGGTCTCCGCCCACCCGCCCTGTTGTCTGCGGGAGGCGCCCCTCCTCCCGCTCTCTGCCTCCTCCCGGGACCGTAGGCCTCTGCCCGTCGTCTTTTTTATTTTTATTTTTTCCCTTTTGTTTGTTTCTCTTTTATCTTGTGTTTTAGGCTTATCGAATATCATATCGTATAAAAACTTAAATCACAGAATGAATTATATTAAGTAACAAGATGTGGCTTTTTATCCTACGCCGAGAACGATGAATTTTTCTCTTCGTGTCCATTTTCCTGTCCTGGAAGAAATACAAAGTTGCTCGTGATACTTCCCCATCATCTTCCAGTTTCCCCGACTGTCAACACGATGTATTCGATCGTATATCTTTGTGTGTGCACGTGGGCGCCTGTACCTATTTCTTTTCGGCATCAGTCTCAGGTCTTTTGGCACCTAGGGGGGAAAAAGGAGAAACCAATAAAGGACAGAAAGACGTTCTGTCGTTTTACGCTCCCCACCACCACCACCACCGCCACCACCACTTTTGGGAGCTTGTAGTCTGGCCTATGTCCCCAAGGCAGGTTAAATCTTTTCTTAAAACTCCCAAGTGGTCCCCTGCCCCGCCCCCCCCCCAGGTGGGCGGCCGGCAGAGTTCACAGGCTTTGTTTTTGGCAGAGCCTGGACGATTGAAATAATTAACCACAATCAACGCTAAAGCTGAGAACCCCTCCCCCCCTCATTAAAAGCTCTGTATTTCTGCCTAGCCCTATGTTCGGGGAAATTCGGAGGCTTGAGATGGGAAGGTCTACCCTATTTTCTCCTTTACCGGCAAAATAGACTCTCTCTTTCCTTCCTCCTCAAACAGCTTGTCCTCGTTATTCGGCCTCGTGGGCAAGTGGCCGAGCTTTCGGTAACACCAAGTCTTCTAAGTTGTGTTGTGTTATCGGTCTTGTTTTCTTTCTTTTCTTTTCTTTTCTTTTCTTTTTTTTTTTGAGACAGGATTTCTTTCACTCTGTCCTCTCCCAGGCCGCCTTGGCCTGATTGTAGCTCACAGCAAGCTCCAAATCCAGGGCTTAAGTGATCCTCTCTGCCTCAGCCTTCTGAGTAGCTGGGACTATAGGCAAATGCTGCCACACCCGCCATAATTTTTCTTTTTTTTTTTGTTGGTAGAGATGAGGTCTCATCGTGTTACCCAGGCTGGTCTCCAGCTGCTGGGCTCAAGTCACGCTCCCGTCTCTGCCTCCCAAGTTGCGGGGATCACGGGCATGAGCCACCATGGCCAGCCAGGTTATTTAAAGGTGATCGCTTTGCTATCCTGATACAAAACCCCAAATGTGCGAGTTTAAGGCACCAGACGGAGGGAGTCCCCACACTACATCGTCACGAACATTGAGGGTGGCTCACGAAACAGCTGGGATGTGGCCACACAGTAGTGATCGAGGAGATATATTCTAGTGGGATAGCAGAAATATAGAATGTCCTGAAGACACTAAATGTCGGAATGCCACAGCAGTCAATGGCTGACAAACTTCCATTCCATCGTGTCATGGTAGGCGGCTTACTTTTCTCCTGCTCCCTCGGTATGATTAAGGCCTGACGTAGAAAATGTCTACGTCTCATCCAAATCCATCGAGACGATGGAAGGGGGAACTGGGAGAGGAATAAAGAAAAACAAGAGGGGGAGAAGGAGGAAACTGCCTCCCCTGCCCCCATGCTACCCAATTAATAAATGAAGAATGGCCTCTTCCCTCCTCTTCCCAACCCCTAACTATGCCTGGAGGTGTATCGTAGGCCTACAGTCCTAAGAAATGTACAACTACTGATAGTAATGGGAAGAAATGCAGTCTAATAGGTTTCTGTGCAGTGGGACACCTGGCCAGGGCACTTACGGTGAATGGAGCTTGCAGGGCGGGCGGGAGGTTGCTCTGGGTGAGTCTGTGAGTTGGCGGTGAGTGGTGAGTGAATGTGAAGGCCTAGGACATTACTTACTGTAGGTTTTCATAAACCCTGGACACTTAGGCCACACGACATTTACCTTTAGAAATTTCTTTCTTCAATAATACATTAACCTTAGCTTACTGTAAGTGTTTTCACTTCATAAACTTTTCCATGGTGGTTTGGCTTTTTTTTTGTTTGTTTGTTTGTCTGTTTGTTTGTTTGTTTGTTTGTTTTTCTTTCTTTTAAACTTTTGGACTCTTTTGCAACACCACGACTTAAAACACAAATGCGTTGCACTGTTGTACACAGATATTTTCTTTCTCTGTGTCCTTATGTGTTCCGTAAGCTTTTTCCTACTTTTAAAGTTTTTATCGTTCTATGCACTTTTCAAAATAATAAAAACTAAAACGGGGGGGGGGTGGGAGAGGGAAGGAGAGAAATACACACACATGAATATGTTTCCCAAGTGAACTGAGGAAGGGGGCCGAGTCAAGGTTCTCAGGGAGCCACCAGTGATGAAACGGTCAGGCTCAGAATCAGCATTGCAGAGTGGCTGCAGAGCCGGGGGGCCTGGACTGGCTACCTGGACGACACTCCGTGTTTGGTAACTTGGCGAGTCATACATCCTCTTGAGCCTCAGCCTCTTCATCTGCAAATGCAGAAATCATGGTGCCTACCCCACAGGGATATTGTGCAGAGTGAAAAAGCAAATGCAGGCAAAGCCCACAGAAGCACGCGTGGTAAACAGTAAGCCTTTAATCGTGGTCACAGTCGTTGTTATAGGATCATCTTCCTATGTCCTTGTCTTTTAAAGATTAGCAGAACCTCCCAGAAGATGAGAATGGGCTCCCCCTGAGCAAGTCTCGGCTGTAAAGTCACAGGCATGTTGAGCATGTGGCACAGAAGGCAGAATAAAAACCTGATCCCGGAACATTATGTTCCTGCAGGACATGAAATCATTGAAGGTATGGGAAATCCTACCTCATATCCGTTTTACTAGAACACCTATGATTGCGTACGCACATGGACGCACGCGCACGCGCACCCCAAACTTTTTGAGCTTCACAAAACAGCGTAACCAAGGAACACACTATGATGCTTCTTAGCGATCTATTTAGGCCCAGGTTACTCGTCACTCTGAGCCTGCCTCCTTATCTGTCCAATGAGAATAGTGTTTGTCACAATTATCGTCATCGTCATCCTACCTAACGCTTCTGGTAAAATTGAAGTGTGAGAACACCCGCTAGACAGAAAATCCATGTTATCTCTCAATTTTTCTTCCTCCTGATTTCTATCTGAATCTGTGAGCTCGCTTTGGTTCACTTCGGTTTTTCGAGAGGCTCCGGTTACCTTCTCTCCCACCTATATCGGATTGGGTCTGACGGAAGAAAGAAGGAAAAAAAAAAAAAAAAAAAACATAGTAAAGAAAGCAGAACAACATTTGTTTCTGAAGCAACCGATCAAACATTGCTGATGAGCCGGTCTTTTCTATTTCAGTAAACCAAGGAGGCCTATTGTCACGAGGATGTGAGGGGCCCGGGTAAGATTGGATGATTACCCCTAAAGGAGACAAAGCAGACAGACTATGGCACATGTGATCTTAGCAAAGAGAATAAACAGTGACCTCTCTGCCGAGTTGGGCCTTAGCATACCAAAGGGAAATAAAGGTGTAATAGGATGCTCAATTTTTACTCTGGAAACAGAGGTTGGTTGGGCACTGAACTGAGAACACTGAATTTTTTACCCTCCTTGATATTCACATAGGCTTAGAGGAGGCAAAAAAAAAAAAAAGAATACTGAGCCTATAAGTCATCCCTAAAACTCGGATTTTATGTTCCCTTGCCTTTTCATAACTGAGCAACACACAACATTAAAGAATGGACACAGGCCGGACGCGTTGGCTCAGGCCTGTAAACTTAGCACTCTGGGAGGCCGAGGCGGGAGGATCGCTCAAAGTCAGGAGTTCGAGACCAGCCCGAGCGAGAGTGAGACCCCCCGCCCCCGTCTCTACTAAAAATATAGAAAGAAATTGTCCAGACAACTAAAAATATATAGAAAAAAATTAGCCGGGCATGGAGGCACATGCCTGTGGTCCCAGCTCCTGGGGAGCCTGAGGCAGGAGGATCGACTGAGCCCAGGAGTTTGAGGTTGCTGTGAGCTAGGCTGACGCCACGGCACTCACTCTAGCCCGGGCAACAGAGTGAGACTCAGTCTCGGGGGGGGGGGGGACCCAAAAACAAACAAACAAACAAACAAAAAAACTGGAAGGGACACAGACTTCCACAGGTTTGTGTGTGGCCCCTTTTACTTATTAACGCTACAGGACCTTAATTATTTGTGCTCTGAATCTGATATTCAAATTATCCTTGTGGCCAACGCGTTTGAACAGTAGATGGTAGGGGAAGAAGAGTTCACCTCCTGAATAGATGACAAGTAACGGGAGTACTGGTGAAATTACAAGTGGCTTACGTTTACACACTGAAAATCCCAGTTAGCCGCTACCATGAGTTCAAAGAAGAGATCTAAATTTCTGACCCTATGACCCTAAAAGATATTTCCTCCCATGGTGTCACAGATAAAAATAAAACTGCATCCTAGCACTTTGGGAAGCCTAGGGGGAAAGGATCGCTTGAGGCCAAGAGTTTGAAGTTGCAGTGATCTATGATGATGCTACTGCACTTTAGTCTGGGAAACAGAGTGAGGGCCCGTCAAAAGAAAAAAAAGAAAAAGACAAAAAGAAAGAGAGAGAGAGAGAGAGAGAGAGAGAGAGGCAGAGACAGGAAGACACAAGGAAAGAAAGAAAGAGAGAAAGAAGAGAGGAGAAGAGAAGAGAAGCGTCAATCTATCCATTGCATTTTCTACCCTTTAGGTGACTGGGCTTCAGCAGGGTGATGTGATCTGACAAAGTTCATGTTGCTAAGAAATAAAGCACTGGAGTTCAAACTCTGAGTTTTCAAAATCCAGCATATCCCCCTACCCACCATACCGTGCCACCTCTGAGAGTGGATATCTCACAGAGGAGAGCTGTGGAGGCCATTCTTGGACAGACAGAGTCAAGTAGTGGAGACCATGGAGTCTCTGCTCTGCAGCCAGTCTAGAGACATATGGAGCCATTAACACTGCTTGTGAGGAAAATACCATGTCATAGGGAAACAGAAATATTTTCCGCCTTAGGCAGATACAATTTAGGAAAAGACCCGAAACCCCTCTTCTTCTAACAGTGCTTTCTGGTCAGATGCTGACCCCTTCGATTCACAGATTCAGATACATCATTCAATGCAAGCATTGTCAACAAGTCACTCTTTGCAGCTTTCTGAAATTTCTCGCATATAGCATACTTGTAAAGATGATCACTTATGTGAAGACACCACCCCTCCAGAAAAACAAAAACAAAACCAAAACAGAAGCCCACTTTTCTCTGCTGTGAAAATCAAGATCAGCTTTTATGAGATCCACTAAATTCACACAAGAAGTAAAATATAATCATACTGATATATGCAATTTTTCTCTTAGAACAGAATGCATGGTGCTCCTTATCGTCTCAGATACTGTCAACAGAAAGCACGCGGTGGATGAACAATCTCCGTGAGCTTTTCTACAGAGATGGGGTGGGTGTGTGTGTGTGTGTGTGTGTGTGTGATAAATAATGAGGGTTGAGGAGCAGATAAATGACTGGGGGAAAACAACAACAGCAACAACAACAAAAACCACTTCCTGGTTCCTCGATGCAAGCATTCATTTAAAGGGGATACTCGTATGTATACCTAGGTGGAAAGTGGAAGCAGCTTTAAAAAAAAAAAAAGAAAAATTGCTGCGAGCCCTGGTTATGATACGGCAATAAGCGCTAGCTCTTGGAAGGTGTAAAACATATTCACGGTGGCTTACGCCAATCTGGGATGTACAAAGACGAGCTTGAGCACCACCACCAACCAAAAATATGAATGAATACCTGGCTAGCGATCAGGATCAGACATAATAGAAAAGAAAAAGCTCCCAAGGCTAAAATAATGTGAACACGATTGACTCGTCCATGGAAAAGAACCCCAAATCACTGCAAAATAATTTAAAGAGTTTTATTCTGAGCCCAACGGCCGTGATCATGGCCCAGAGAGCTACGCCCAAGAAGCCTTGAGCAAGCGGACCCATTGTGGTGGGGTGGGTTACAGTTTGGCTTCATACATTTTAGGGAGACAGGAATTACATGTAAAATCACAAATCAAAACATGGAAGGGGTACATTGGTCTGGGCTGAAAAGGCAGGACATCTGGCAGTTGGGGGGGGGGGCGGGGGAGGGAGGGTGCGGTGTTTACAGGTTTACAGCTGGGTTTAAAGATTCTTTGATTTGCAATTGATGACATAAATGAACCTCTGCCTAAAGGCTTTGCATCATGTTTTCAGTTAAGGTAAGGAGGTCTGCTAATCACAGACAAGCCACTGGACAGTTTACCCAAAACTCAAGTGCCCTGTAGTTCAGTAAACGGTTGGCCTGCTAGATATGCGTTAAGCTTTGTCTTGCCTGGCCTTAGGCCCGTCGGACATTCAGTATCTCATTGTTATAAAATCTGACTCCATCAGGGAGGGGTGTCTGACTTCCCCTGTCCTTGCGGGGCAGCAGCTCAGGTTTAAGGGTTTTTCTAGGGTTCCCTGGGCCAACCACGGGACGGGTCAGCTGGCGGTGGCGGGCGGGGGGCGGCTTAAGATTTTATTTTAGTTCATAGACTCCAGAAATGGTATTTCCCTGGCAAAGACACACGAGTTCATGAAAAGCTTTCATTCAGTTGGTCTGGCTCCTCCCTGAGGTCGTCTCCCTGCCCCCCACTCCTCCCATCCCCTGGGGCCGGAGCGGGGGGGGGGGGGGGAGGGGTGAAGGCCCAAGAGGAGAGGCGCGTGGGGGAGGTGCCGCTCCCAGAACCAGAGACTCGTCTGGGCCCCACGTAACCCAGCCACCGCGACCGCTTCGCCCGAGGAGGTGCCCAGCAAGTCGTGCTTCTGCCCCTCGGGATTGCCTGCGGGCTGGGGGCGGGGTACGAGCTCCCGGCCCAAGAGGGAAACCCCTAGCCTGGCCGCACAGATGGCCGGGCCCCCGGCGGAGCCCTTCCGCCGTTTTCCACCCCTCCTCCACTCACTGCGCTGACTGCGCATGCGCGCTCGCACGTAGCCGCCTCGGGCTTCTCTCGGGCGGAGCCGCTTTCAGCCGCGACCCCGCCCCGCGAGCTGACTGCGCATGCGCGCTTGCACGTAGCCGCCTCGGGCTTCTCTCGGGCGGAGCCGCTTTCAGCCCCGACCCCGCCCCGCGAGCTGCCGCTTCCAGGCGGCACAGCGCATGGGGGAGGGGACGGAGCTCTAAAGAAATCAGTCCCCTCCGTCTCCTGCCTCAGGAAAAGCCCCAAACCCTTGGAGAACTGCCACCCACCGCCACTGCCGTGTGTGTGTGGGGGGGGGGGCGGGGGGGCTGGGTCTTTACTTTGTGTCCTCCTTGTGGCCCAGTCCAAGGCGGCTGGGCTGCCAAACAGATCGTCTCGAGAGGGAGGCAGGAAGGGCCCAGGTCTGGACAGGGGTGGATTGGACCCCTCCACCCTGGGGTGTGGACTTGTGACCGAAAGCTCAGCTGCTTGTCCACGAGGCCGAATAACGAGGACAAGCGGTATGAGGAGTAAGAAAACAGAGAGTCTACTTTGCTGACAAAGGAGGAAATAAATAGGGTAGAGCTTCTCAGTCTCAAACCCCCAAATTTCGTGAACATAGGCCTAGGCAGAAATACAGAGGTTTTAAAGGAGGGAGGGTTGGTTCTCAGCTTCAGGCAATTACTGCAGTTAGCTGTTCTAAAGGTCCCGTCTCTGCTGAGAAGAAATCCCTTGAACTCTGTGGGCCGCCCACCCTGGGGGCCACCTGGAGTTATAACCAAAGAGTTAACGTGCCTCAGGGATGCAGGCCGGGCTGCAAGTTCCCAAAAGCCTGGGGGAAGTTTTAAAAAGACAGAAAATCTTTCTGCCCTCTTCCCCTCCCACCCCCCCACAAAGCCATTTTCTCTGGTGCAGACTCGGCACCCTCCCTGCCCCCCCCCTCCCCGTGCAGGCCTGTTTGTCCTCAATCATCTGTGAGGTTCACGAGGAGGAGATGCTCTCTCGCTCTCCCCACCCTCTTTCTTCCCTTAGGAAATCCTCAGCGCTGTTCCACACACTCAAGGTGGCGGGCCTGCTCCGGCCACCAGCCACCTCTTGTGCCACCTCCCGCCCCCCCCCGCCCCCAACGGAGTAGGTGTACAGACAGGAGCACACTTTACCGGAGGGCGCCTGGGGATGAAGAGTTGTGGTGGCCAAATGGGGGATGCGGGGCGGGGAGGAGAGTGGCTGGCATTTGGCAAAGAGTGACACGGAGTGGCCATCCAGGCTTGTCTGAAAAGTGGGACTACGAGCCTGAGAGCGCCGACGGAGTCGATGGACATGGTCACTGCTGTGGGATGTCTCTTTTACCACGATGTAACACCAAAGCAAACCCCTGACCCGCTGGGTCGGAGAAGGCCTTGTGGGCAATTTAGAAAAGCCATGGCGTGGCCATTTGGAATACTTCCTGCCTCTCCGGGAATCAAAAATTAGAAAGGACCATGGGTTCTGTATTAACGTACCAAAGGCAGGCAGAATTTTAGCCTTTTAAAGCCTGCCCTGGCCCTATCTCAGCAAGGCAGTGGCACCCCAAGTTCCGTGACATTTCTGCACTCGGCGGCTGACTTCTTCAGCCATCTGTTGCGATGCCCCTGCCAGGTGGCCACTCACTCGCCCCTTCAGTTCAACCCTTGTACCAGAAAGTGTTGCCTTCTTCCTAACCCCTATGGGGGGACCGGGGGGTGACGTGTGTGGGGGGGGGTAGTGGAAATGGGCAGATCCCACAGGTGCAGCCTCTTCCAGGTCATAATGGGCCTGAGGCAGCGTGGGATTCCCCCGGAAGGGAGGCAGGGTGGCACTACGGCACCGAAGCCTGACGCCGGCGGCCACGTGGATGGTGGGGGACACGTTAGACCGCTGAGATGCAGCCACTGAGAGCCACCCCGCAGCAAGAGGTCTCTCTGGCAGAGCAGGCACTGAGTCCGCAAGTCAAGACAGCTGGGAGGCCTGGGAGACAGAGGCTCTGGATCTCAGGTCCCGGGGTGGGGGCGGGGGGCAGTGCCAGTGCCTGGAGAGAGAGAGAGCCCAGGCTCCAGAGGCCATGATGGGGCCTGGTGGGCAGGGCCGAGGAGGTCAAGGCCGGGTGTGGTGGGGTCCGGGATGAGGGGCTTGGGGTGACGGGCAGGGAGAACGACCCGTTCACTCAGACGTGCCCTCAGAGGAAGGCAGAGGTGCGTTTTGCCTTCCTCCGGCTAGTGGAACGCTCGGCATTTCTTTCCTTCAGAGCTGGGTTGAACCGGTGTGGCATCTGTTATAGTACGGAGTGCGAGACAGGACAACCTAGAGACCGAATTGAGCCAAGTCATGAGTCCACATTAGCTGGCCAGCGACCACCCCCTGCCCTGTTAGGGTACAGGTACAGAGAATGGCCCCGAGCCGAAAAAAGCAGGAAGGTTTCAGACTATCCTAAGCTAGAGCTCCGTGACTTTAGGCACGGCGGTTGAAACAACACTATACCACCTACTCCGCAGCTGTGTGGTCCGGGACCAGCCTCGGGCCCCCGTTTCGTTTCGGTTACAGTCTTTAAGCGAGCAGGTTTACAGAAACAGATAGCTCCAATTAAGGAACATTCTTTCAGGCGTTAAGCAAGCACAATCAATTTTACGACAGGCAGCTGGAAAGTTTAAACACTTAGTTACAAGTTAATTGCTTTGTTTTATCTCCGCAAGGTACGTATTTCCAATTACAGACATAGGTCAAGCGGACATCGGTCACCTAGCGAGCAAGCATAAGTTTTCAAGTGGGCCTTTACAGCGTCCAGACAGGCCTCGGTCCAGTTATTGTGCATTCTTTTTGACCACTTGGAAAGCTACTAGCACCGTTCCGGGCCTCACCTCACTCACGCGGAACTACAGAGTGATGACCTGGGGTGGGTGGGTGGGTGTGTGTGTGTGTGTGTGTGTGCTCCCTCCTGTGGTGGGAAGGGTGATCTGCTCGCCCACCCGGCGTGGTGTCCCCCACCCCTGCCCCATCTTGGCGTTTACAGAAAACAAACACGAACACAAGAGAGGGAGCCGGAGGAGGAGGAGGAACATATGCTGCTATCCAGGTTATCCTGGGAGGCTTCCTAGCCATTTCTGAGGAAACAGTGTCTCCTGGCTGTCTCCCGTAGTTTTATTTATTGACTTATTTATCTATTTTTCCTTTTGGCTTGAACCCATTCTTTTCGTTTCGGCATCTCATCTGACATCCTCTTCTGAGAGGAACCTGGAAACGTTTCCCCGTGTTGCATCTTTTCAGGCTCTGTACGACTGACGAGCATCGTCCCTCTTCAGTCACTGGGCTCTTTGCTAGCCAGGCCTTAATTCTCCACGTTGTAAACCCCAGATCGGATCTCCGCCCGGAGTCCTGTAGAGACCCACCGAATCGATGTTTGGACTGGGATGTCTCGTAGACCTTACCTATTAAAAACCGATCCAGGCCAGGCTTGGTGACTCACGCCTGTAATCCTAGGCCAAGGCGGGGAGGAGGACCGACCGCTTGAGGTCAGGAGTTCGAGACCTGCCTCGGCAAAAGCAAGACCCCCGTCTCTACCAAAAATAGAAAAAAATTAGCCGGGCATGGTGGCACATGCCTGTAGCCCCAGCGATTTGGGAGGCTGAGGAAGGAGGATCGCTGGAGCCCAGGAGTTTGAGGCTTCCAGTGAGTGAACTATGCCCTGCTCCCCCGCCACCCCTCCCCATCATCTCTAACGAAATGACAGTAAAATAAAATAAAATAAAATAAAGCTCAGAAAAAAAAAAAAAAGTACTATGTAGTGAGACCGATCCTAAGAACACGGGGGCGGGGAAGGAAGTCACTACCACGGTATAAAATTGTATAAACGTTACCCGATTCTGTGTGCGTGCGTTTTCTGAGAAATGACCCCCTTTTGCTATGGGGCCGGGACTGGAGTCCCAGTTTGGGACCATAGGATTCCCCGCACTCGACTCCAGACTGATTCGACCTAGGGTTAGCTCTGTGTAAACACTCTTTAGACGTGGGTGTTTTATGGATTTCTGTCCTTCGGGAGAAACGACTGGCCCGGGTACAGGAGTGAGTGAATGTACCGACCGTCTTCTCCCATCTCTCTCTCTCTCTCTCTCTCTCTCTCTCCCTCCCACACACAGGCACACGCGCGCGCGCGCGCACACACACACACACACACACACACACACGCCGTTTCCGGGAGCGCCCACTTCATGCGCTTCGGTCCACCGTGACAGATAGTCCAACTGTGAGATCATCGTGAGTGGCTGCGCCTAGGCCCCGCTCTGAACCTCTCCGTACTGTTCGTGTGTCTTCAGCAGGTCCTGCCTCCACCCGTGGCATCTAGCACGGGCCGATGGGTCCCTGTCCTCTCTCCCTGCCGTGGACGCCCCCCTCCGGCCCCCCGCCCCCGGGGGCTCTCTGGTCGACTAGTGGTGGGGAGTGTGCCCGAGGGCTGAGAGACGTGGTCCGAGAGGGGCCGGGAGGAGGCCTGCGACCCAGTGTGTACCCACTCCCGCCCCCACGCTCCCTCCCCCACGAGGGAGCCCGTCCTTTCCAGGCTGACACTTGGATCGGTGGATGACGGGGGTCACCTGGCGGCGGGCGAGCGTTATGGGAAAATCCGGTAGGCGTGTTGCGACGTCCTGCCACAGAGATGGCTCTGGCGACAGCCTCGGGCCGCCCCACCCTGGCCCCCGGCCAGGCCCCGTGAATGTGTTCTCTCTGTCCCTGACTTCTTTCTTTGTTTCACCAGCCGGCGTGCTCTGAGAATGTGAAGTGTATCATAGTTCCACCCTGGGTTTCATGATCCTAAGATAGGAAGGGGTTTTATGATTCCACGACAGAAAGGTTTTCTCATCCTATCATCTCTCCCCCCCCTCTTTCTTTCTTTCTCTTCCTCCTTCTGCCTTTTCTTTACTTCTTTGTTGTTTCCTTCTTTCAGTCTTCCTGTCTTCCTTCCTGCCTGCCTGCCTTCCTTCCTTCCGTATTTCTTTCCTCTCTTCCTTTCTCCTGTTATCCTGTGTTTCTATCTCTGTTTTTTCCATCTTTCTTCCCCCTTTCTACTTTCCTACCTTCTTTCTTTCTCATTCTCTCCTTTCTCTCTCCTTCCTTCTTCCTTTCTGTCTCTTTCTATACTGTCTCTCTCCTTCCTTCTCTCTATCTTTTTCTCTTTCCATCTTTCCGTGCTCTTTCTTTTTCTCTCTTAATTTCCTTTCTTTTTCTTTTCTTTCTTTCCCTCCTTCTGTCTCTGTCTGTCTTTCTTTCTTTCTTCTTTCTTTCTGCTTCCATCCTTCCTTCCTTTTTCTCATTCTCTTTCTTTCTGCCTGTCTTTTCTTTCCTTATTTCTTCTTTCCTTCTGTCTTTCTGTGTTTCCTATCTCCTTCCTCCCTTCCTTTTTCTTTCTTCCCCGTGCCCTCTTCCTGTCTTTTCTTATTTACTGTTTTCTTCTTTCTGACTTTCTCTCTCTGTTTCTCCGTCTCTTTTCTTTCTGTTCTTTTCCTTTCTCTCCCTTTCTCTCTTTCTGTTTCTGCCTGTCTGTCTCTCGGCTATGTTGTGGTCTGTGCGGAGACGGGTTTGGTGGACGATGTCGGTGGTCGGGCCGACCCATCCTTTCTTTGATCCCAGTGCTAGCCAGGCCGGGGCCTGCTTAGCTTCCAAGATCAGACGAGATTGGGCGCGTTCAGGGTGGCGTGGCCCTAGACTGACCCGTCATTTTTCGATGGCTTCCGTGGGGAGTAGGGGGACTGTGTTTGATGCCCCCGGGGGACCTTCTGGACTCTGAAATGATGGGCTCCAGAGGGTTGCCCCGTGTTTTGCAGCAGACCTCTGGTGGCTGGCGCCGGTTGTGGTCGGGCTCCACCTGGCGGCCGCTTTTCTACAAGTCTCTTGTCCTCTGCATCTTCGGTGCAGCAGGCAAAGCAGGGGACAGTCCCCGATGCGAGCGAGGCTGAGTTCCGGGAAGCAAGCAGCCTTCGCGGGGCCATCTGGTTCTGCCGGGACGCCGGCTGGGACATCTGGGAGGCAGAGCTTGGGCCTGCAGGGCTGTGTGGCGGGAGGACGTTGTTGCCGCGCTTCCAGGCTCAGCCAGCCAGGCGGCTTGCGGGGCTGCCCGGGCAGGTCGACCAGCACGCTGTGGCCGCTTTGGAGACCCGACCCACCCCGCGGGGACAGGAAGGAGACGGCACACGCGGACGGGAGAGGAGGGTGTCCGGCGACCGGCCGCCGTCCCGTGCATGCGTGTCCCTCTCCCTCGGCCTCGCCTTTCCTACCCATTTTCCCTGGTTCCCGCTCGGGAGGCAGGGACAGCCCTGTGAGTGGCACCCAGTCGTCCGTGGCTTCCTCCGAGTCCTACTCTGGGGGCGCGGACCGGGCCCTGGGTGGCGCGGGTGGCCGGCGAGGGCGACCCCTGTCGGCCCGCGGGCGCTCGTGGGCCGCGGCGGTCCCGTCCCGATGTTTTCTCCTCCACAAGTCCCCGTGCTGGGGCCGGGGACCGGGCCCTGGGTGGCCCTGGGTGGCGCGGGTGGCCGGCGAGGGCGACCCCTGTCGGCCCGCGGGCGCTCGTGGGCCGCGGCGGTCCCGTCCCGATGTTTTCTCCTCCACAAGTCCCCGTGCTGGGGCCGGGGACCGGGCCCTGGGTGGCCCTGGGTGGCCGGCGAGGGCGACCCCTGTCGGCCCGCGGCCGCTCGTGGGCCGTGGCGGTCCCGTCCCGATGTTTTCTCCTCCACAAGTCCCCGTGCTGGGCCCTGGGTGGCGCGCGTGGACGGTGAGGGCCTCCCTGGCCCTCTACGCCACGGGGGCCGACCAGATGTCCCTGAGTGCCCCTTGTCTGCTGGCGCTGGGGACCTGCTGGGGACAGGTGGCCGTGTCGAGTGTCGTGGGGGCAGGCGTGTTCAAGTGGCTCGGTCCCCGTCTTCCTGCGCGGTGTTTTTGATCACCTCATATCGTCATCTTCCGCCTGCAGGTTAGTACTGACACGCTGTCCTTCGGCGACTGTCGCTGGAGGGGTTGGGCCTCCGCACGCGGACAGGGTTCTGGGTTCCTGGGGATCCAGCGCCCTGCCCTGTTCCCTTTGAGCTGACCGCCTGGGCCCGCGCGCCGGCTCTAGGGCGTCGGAGTGTCCCGACGGTGGTGCCCGCCTCTCGCGTTGGTCTCTTGTCCCCTCGAGAGACGGCACCCGGGGGAGGGGGGGAGGTTTGCGGCAACCTTCCCCCTTACCCCGCTGGCTCTGTGCCGTTGCGTGTCAGGCGGTCCTCGTCTTTGGGTTGTGCTTGGGAGGCGGGGCTGGCGAGGCTGAAGCGGGCTCCTCCGATCGCTGTCCTCGCCGGCCTGACTGACCTCCCCCAACCCTCCCCGTCCTCGGGGCCTGATCGATGTGGTGACGTCGCGCTCTCCCGGGCCTTGAGCCGCGTGCCAGGCGAGGGACGGTCCATTCATGGTGAATGGTGGCCGCTCTTCTCGTTCTGCCCGCGGGCACCTCACCTCTCCTTCCCCGCCTGTGGGCGGTGCGTGGGAGGCGCGGGTGCGAGACTATCCGGCCCGACCGCGGTCGCCCCGCCCTCGGCCTCGTGGCGTTGGCGGGGGGTCGTGAGTCCTCTTGACGCAGCGGGCAGCCCTCGCTCGCCCTGTGTGGCTGTTGCCTGGCCGGGGTCCCCCCTGCCCGCGACGGACGGGTGCGGGGCCGTGCCGCCCGCCCGGTCGCGCGCCCCGTTTGGCGCGCGGCTGCTGGGTCTGTGTGGCCCTTTTGTGGTGCCCCCGGAGCGCACCGGGTTGTTCTCCAAGGTGCCCGAAACCGAGCGGTGGTTGTCGTCCTCGTTCCCGGCGTCCCCCTCTGGTCGCCGCTGCAGCGTCTGCTGCGTTGGGTACACCCTCGAGCAGCGTGCTTGGGGTTGGGGGGGTCGAGGCGGGCAAGCCTAGAGGCATCCTCCTGCGCTGCGTGGGCGGGCGGGGGGCGTTGTCTCGGCGTCCCCACGATGTGTGCGTGGCGGACTTCGAAAGGCGAGCGCACGGCTTGTGCTCTTCCCACCCTGCCCGAGGGGGGGGTGGTTGCACGGTCGTGTGGGCGATCGTGGTGGGGCTGGGCCGGCGACGTGGTGCCGGCCGGCCCCGTGGGGGGCCTCTGCCACCGGCCTGGTCTGCCTCGGTGACCCCTCTCCCATACCGACGGGGGAGTGTTCCCCTCAAAGTGAGGGGGGCTTTTGGACCAGGGGCCCCGACCGCGAACGCTCAGGAGTCGCCAACCGTGCGTGTTTTGCCCCATGCCGCAGGCCCCCCCACACCTCCCCCGGGGCGTGCCTGAACGCCTCCGCCCAGGGCCCTTACGGGGGCGACCGGGGGTCGGGGGCGATCCACCTTCGGCGAGAAAGCGTCTTCTCTAGCGATCATGGAGGCGTGGCCTCTTCTGGGGTTTGTCGGATCCCCCAGCCCGCCGCCTCTCTGCGCGTCGTCAGCCGCCGCCCCTGCGGCTGCCAGTTGTGCGTGGGCAGAGTTCCCTCCTCCCCTGCCGTGGGGGGGAGCGGTCCGCCGGCCCCCGCGGTGGGGGCCGAGTGCCACTCTTCGCCTAACGTGGTCCGCGCCTCCCCCCTGAACTCTGGGGGAGGGTCACGCCGGGCCGGGCCGGCGTTCCAGCTGTGAAGGGCGCCCGCGTGTGTGCGCTGCGTGCCCCGGCCGCGGGTCGCCCCGGTGTGCGCTGGGGGAAGGGGGTGGTGGTGCGGCCCGTCTCGCGCCCCCTCCCCATCCCCTGTGAGCGTGCGGCCCTCCACCCGGTCCCGTGCCAGGCCGCGGATGGATGGGCGCTCCCGTGCTGGCGCCTGTGGATTGCGGCTGGGGGGACCGCCCGGCCAACGAGGGGGTCGTTCCACCGGTGCACGGTGCTCCCCGGAGCGAGACAGGATTGGGAAACGGACGAGAATGGGATTAGGCGCGGTGGCGTGCGGGCCGAGGGCCGAAGGCCGGCGTCGCTCTGGGACGCCCCGGTGGTGAGGCCGTGGCCCCGTTGGGAGGGTCGAGGGGTGCCGAAGGCTTTGGCCGGCTGGCGTCACGGGCGCGTTGCGGGACCGCTCTCGGGTTTGGGGCGGTGGGATCCCGTGGCGTTGTTTCCCCAGTGGCCCGGTCGCGGCGCAGGTCTCGCCTCCCCACGGGCTCTCGTGCCTCGCCCTCGTGGGGTCTCATCCCTGTTCGAAAGGGTGCTCCTTCTCTCTTCCTCACGGCTGCCGACCGCCCCGCGACGGGCGTTCGCCCGACTGCGCTGCCCGAACCTGACCTCGCCGCGGGGAGGGGGCGGCGCCCTGGCCGCCAAGGCCCTGGACGGCGCCCCCCACCCCCCCGGCGACGTGCCTCGGTTGAACGGTCGGCGGGCCTCCGCGTGGCGGGCCGGACGGCGTTGGGGGGCGGCCGGTCGCGCGTGCGTGCAAGAAGAGCGTTTTTCCGGAGCTACACGCGACCGCGATGGCGGTCGGGGTCCGGGCCCTGCGAGGTGCGTGGGGGGTTTGGGGAGCTCGCCGAAGGCGCAGCCGGTCGTCCCAGGTGCCGCGGGACCGCCCTTGTGCGCGGAGGCCACTGGCGGTGAGATCCCGT
>NW_027183066.1:0-7500 GCF_041146395.1 Eulemur rufifrons | reverse complement strand
CCTCCTCCTCCTCCTCCTCCTCCTCCTCCTCCTCTCTCCTCCTCCTCCTCCTCCTCCTCGTCCTCCGCCGGTTTCGTGCCGGGATCCCATGGTCCTTGGGGTTGACCAGATGTCCCGTCGCACTTAGTCTCTGCGGGGCTGGCCCCATCGATGCTATGGAGGGGGGATCACCGCCAGGGGGCGCTGCGGTTGCGGGCTTCTCGACTCCCTCTCCTTCCCCACCCCTCCGCTCGCCCGCTCCTCCTTTCTTTACTCCCTATCGCCCCGCCCCCTTTTTTCTCCACACACACGCAATTATCACGCTCACGAACTATCCCGGGACCTGGCGTGACTTTCATCGCAATCTCCCCCCCCCCCGGACACACACACATAGAGACACACCCTCCCGGCAGGGAGCACCCTGAGTGGTCGTGCAGATGTCGCTGCTGCATGCGGCCTCCGCATGGGTTCGCTGGTTGACCAGATGTCTGGTCCTTGGGTGGTTGACCAGATGTCTGGTCCTTGGGTGGTTGACCAGATGTCTGGTCTGTGGTTGTCATCCTGACAGGGAGGCTTCGGGACGGATTTGGTCTCTCTGGCCTCGCTGCCCCTAGGGGTCACCCTGCGATCGGTATTCTTCTCGCGCGGGGCGAGGGGGCGCTCCGGAGCATTCCTCTCCTCTCGGAGTTTCTGTCTGCAGTCTCTCGACTTGCTCTCACTCCCCTACCCTGCTGTGTGACTTTCTTTTTGGTCCTTTCATTTTATCTATTCTCTCTTTGCCTTTTCCTGCCCGCCTTTCCGCTCCCCCCCCCCCGGATTCATGGTTTCACGTCACGCGGGTGACGTGCCGACACACCAGGAGGCCCTTCTCACACGTGCGCGTGAACACGCAATCAACACGTTTATGAACTAGAAAGGGATCTGGTGTGACTTTGCTATTATTTCCCCTCCCCTCCTCCCCGCGCTGAGAATGAGTTTCCCCGGGCTCGTGTGCCCGCCTGGGAATCGGCTGCAGACGCCATGGCCCCGGGTCGACCACATGTTGCCCTGGGGTCCACCAGATGTCTCTGGCGAATTGGGGCCCTAGGGTGCTTATGACGGTGTGGTCACTAGGTGTCGCTCTGGGCTCAGTATTCTTCCTTCTCGCTGTGACTTTGGTCTCTTTTTTTCGAAATTTCTTTCTTTCTTCCTCTTTTGCCCTGTTTCCATTTTCCCTTCTTAATCTCTTTCTCTCTTTTTGTTGCTTTTTTTCCACGGCAGATGGGTGATGTGTGTGTGGAGGAAACGCGGCGTCAGGGAGAAGACACATCTCACACGTGCTCGGGAACACCCGATCGTCACGCTTCTGAGTACCGACCGATGGATCTGGTCCCGAGAATTTTTTAATAGTTTTCTCCCCTCTCTCTCTCTCTCTCTCTCTCTCTCTCCCCCCCCCTTCCTTCTCTTTCCTTTCTCTCCCTTCCTTTCTTTCTTTCCCTCGCTCTCTCGCTCTCGCTCTTCTTTTCTTTCTGACAGAGTCTCTCGTTCTGTTGCCCTGGCTAGAGTGCCATGGCGTCAGCCTAGCTCACAGCAATCTCAAACTCCTGGGCTCAAGCGATCAGACTGCCTCAGCCTCCCGAGTACTTGGGATTACAGGCATGTGCCAGCATGCCCAGCTAATTGGATATACGTGTGTGTGTGTGTGTGTGTGTGTGTGTATATATATATATTTTTTCTTTTTTCTTTTTTTTTTTTTTTTGAAACAGAGTCTCACTCTGTTGCCCAGACTAGAGTGCCGTGGCGTCAGCCTAGCTCACAGCAACCTCAAACTCCTGGGCTCAAGCGATCCTACTGCCCCAGCCTCCCGAGTACCTGGGACTACAGGCATGCGCCACCGTGCCCGGCTAATATTTTTCTGTATATATTTTTAGATACTGTTTCTGTATATATTTTTAGATATATAGTTTCTTTCTATTTTTAGTAGAGATGGGGGTCTCGCTCTTGCTCAGGCTGGTCTCGAACTCCCGACCTTGACCGATCCACCCGCCTCTACCTCCCAGAGTGCTAGGATTACAGGCGTGAGCCACCCCGCCTGGCGTGTACGTTCTGTATTCACAGCCAGACGGAAGGCAGGGAGAATGTTACCCTTTCAAAGCCCGCCCTGCTCGCCTCTCAGCCCACCGATGGCACTCTGAATCCCGTGGCATTCCTTCACTCAGCTGAATTCTTCAGCACCCGACCCCCCCCCATCCCACCCCCGTGCCACGGGAGTTCGTTCTCATGGCAGAGCCATCGAGGCTGTTGCCACACGTGTTGTAGGTGCCTAGGCAGACTGTGCCCTGGCCCCGAGGAGGTACGGAACCGCCTATCGCCTCGGGAGGGAGGGACAAGATGTGTCCGTGTCCAAGGCGACGTCCTGTCGATCACGAGGAGGCCTGCAAAGGCTCGTATCTGCCAGGCATTGAGCCACATCACATGAAACACCGGTGTGTTCCTTCACTTAGGTGGTGTCGCGTGTTGATACTCACAGAGGATGATAAACCCACTCGCATGCCGGCTGAGCCCCCTGTGTCTCCTCCTCTATCCACTGAGGGAAAAAACCGCAACGAAAGGTAGAAAACCACAGGGGGGGAAGAGAGCCCGTCGCTCTCCCTATGTGACCGTCCGGAGTGCTCGTTCAGATGGGAGGAGGTGTGTTTGTGTGTGTGTGTGTGTGTGTGTGTGTGTGTTTCATTGATTTTGGTGCCATCTTTTCTCTGCAGCTGCGTCAGAGGACAGCGATTTTTCCGATTTTCACTCCGCTGAGTGAATTGCCTTTTGAAGAGAATGTCCACAGGAAGCCTACGGTCCTCCCGCGGGGGTGGCCCTCCTCTAGAAATGAATCTCGTTTCTTGAACGGAGGGGACTTGTTGACGCCATCATGCTTTCGGGACGACTTCTCAGACGCTAGCTTTGGACCGCAACATAGGTGCCCCCGACATTGCCTCAAGGGTTCCGTGGTGCCTCCTGTCAAGAGACCCCACCGACCGTCCCCAGCCTGCCCGCTCAAGGGAGCCGGGCCCCTTCTGATCTGTCCGCCCGCCGGTGAAGCTCCCTCCCGAGGGTCGGAAAGCCCACCTGTTTCCCAGTTCGGTTGAATGATGGGGCACCCGGGCAGGGCACTGGCACCGAGTGACTCCATTCTGAGTCTGTCTGCTCTGGGGGGCGGGGGCGGGTGGGGGGGCAGTTCCGTCTCGACCCGGTGGCCTCCTACCGACTGACTCGATGGGACGGACCATTCTCACTCAGGATCGTGTACCTTCTTGGCCTAGGCACATCCCGGCACTTAAAGCCACTTTTCGGGGACACTCTCCCACGTACAGATAGATGGCCTGCACGAGTGCTCTTCCTTTCTCGAAACACTGGAAATCTGTCCTCAATTTTACCTGACCTACCTGACGGTGTGTGATAAAGGAGCATAGAACCCTCAGCCACCCTCCACCTTCCCGCTGTCCCGAGAGACAGTGCCGAGCGTGAAATTCTATCCCTGACTCTCTGTGTCCACCGGAACGTGGCCTGACTGCAGTGACATCAGCTACGTCAAGTCGTTCTCTGGGTAGGGAAAGAACTTAACCAGATAGGCCCTATCGGTCGCTTCTCTGTTCTGATAGTTTTGTGGCAGCCATTTCTTTCCCCCTCTCTTTTCTTTTTCTGTCTCTCTCCCCCACCCCCACCCCCAAATTCTTTCTACGAAGACGTTTAGGATGTCAGATTCTGGCCACATGCCCCCCCTAGGCATACGGGGGCCAGCATAGACAAAGGTCTTCGGTACCAAGTGTTCATTCCACGGTGACAGATATTGCCACTCTTGTATTGACCAGGGCGAGATGGTGAGTGGGTCAACTCTGAAACTCCCTGTACTCTACTTCTCTCTTGGGTAGGTCCCTGCCCCAACCCTCCGGCTTCTAGCACACACCCAGGGGCACTCTCTCCTCTCTGGATAAAGTTCCAGATGATCCGATCCGCTCCGAGGAGGAAGGGGAGCTGGCCGGGCCACCCACTGTGCGCCCCACCCCCGTCAGTCATAGGGTCCGTTCTTTTCAGGATGACACCGGCAGCGGTTGCTGGGTGTCACCTAGCGGCCACTTTGATCAGACCTCGGGATCCGGAAAGTCAGGTGACGTTGGGAGTTTAAGAGCTGACTCCCGGGAGGTGTGGAGGGCGGGGAGGAGAGCACGGTCCGGACGGTCCCACCCTCTTCTTCCCGGGCCCGCAGCTCTGGGCCCGCCCGGGGCAGCCCTAGCCTCTAGCGGGTCTCCGCCCACCCGCCCTGTTGTCTGCGGGAGGCGCCCCTCCTCCCGCTCTCTGCCTCCTCCCGGGACCGTAGGCCTCTGCCCGTCGTCTTTTTTATTTTTATTTTTTCCCTTTTGTTTGTTTCTCTTTTATCTTGTGTTTTAGGCTTATCGAATATCATATCGTATAAAAACTTAAATCACAGAATGAATTATATTAAGTAACAAGATGTGGCTTTTTATCCTACGCCGAGAACGATGAATTTTTCTCTTCGTGTCCATTTTCCTGTCCTGGAAGAAATACAAAGTTGCTCGTGATACTTCCCCATCATCTTCCAGTTTCCCCGACTGTCAACACGATGTATTCGATCGTATATCTTTGTGTGTGCACGTGGGCGCCTGTACCTATTTCTTTTCGGCATCAGTCTCAGGTCTTTTGGCACCTAGGGGGGAAAAAGGAGAAACCAATAAAGGACAGAAAGACGTTCTGTCGTTTTACGCTCCCCACCACCACCACCACCGCCACCACCACTTTTGGGAGCTTGTAGTCTGGCCTATGTCCCCAAGGCAGGTTAAATCTTTTCTTAAAACTCCCAAGTGGTCCCCTGCCCCGCCCCCCCCCCAGGTGGGCGGCCGGCAGAGTTCACAGGCTTTGTTTTTGGCAGAGCCTGGACGATTGAAATAATTAACCACAATCAACGCTAAAGCTGAGAACCCCTCCCCCCCTCATTAAAAGCTCTGTATTTCTGCCTAGCCCTATGTTCGGGGAAATTCGGAGGCTTGAGATGGGAAGGTCTACCCTATTTTCTCCTTTACCGGCAAAATAGACTCTCTCTTTCCTTCCTCCTCAAACAGCTTGTCCTCGTTATTCGGCCTCGTGGGCAAGTGGCCGAGCTTTCGGTAACACCAAGTCTTCTAAGTTGTGTTGTGTTATCGGTCTTGTTTTCTTTCTTTTCTTTTCTTTTCTTTTCTTTTTTTTTTTGAGACAGGATTTCTTTCACTCTGTCCTCTCCCAGGCCGCCTTGGCCTGATTGTAGCTCACAGCAAGCTCCAAATCCAGGGCTTAAGTGATCCTCTCTGCCTCAGCCTTCTGAGTAGCTGGGACTATAGGCAAATGCTGCCACACCCGCCATAATTTTTCTTTTTTTTTTTGTTGGTAGAGATGAGGTCTCATCGTGTTACCCAGGCTGGTCTCCAGCTGCTGGGCTCAAGTCACGCTCCCGTCTCTGCCTCCCAAGTTGCGGGGATCACGGGCATGAGCCACCATGGCCAGCCAGGTTATTTAAAGGTGATCGCTTTGCTATCCTGATACAAAACCCCAAATGTGCGAGTTTAAGGCACCAGACGGAGGGAGTCCCCACACTACATCGTCACGAACATTGAGGGTGGCTCACGAAACAGCTGGGATGTGGCCACACAGTAGTGATCGAGGAGATATATTCTAGTGGGATAGCAGAAATATAGAATGTCCTGAAGACACTAAATGTCGGAATGCCACAGCAGTCAATGGCTGACAAACTTCCATTCCATCGTGTCATGGTAGGCGGCTTACTTTTCTCCTGCTCCCTCGGTATGATTAAGGCCTGACGTAGAAAATGTCTACGTCTCATCCAAATCCATCGAGACGATGGAAGGGGGAACTGGGAGAGGAATAAAGAAAAACAAGAGGGGGAGAAGGAGGAAACTGCCTCCCCTGCCCCCATGCTACCCAATTAATAAATGAAGAATGGCCTCTTCCCTCCTCTTCCCAACCCCTAACTATGCCTGGAGGTGTATCGTAGGCCTACAGTCCTAAGAAATGTACAACTACTGATAGTAATGGGAAGAAATGCAGTCTAATAGGTTTCTGTGCAGTGGGACACCTGGCCAGGGCACTTACGGTGAATGGAGCTTGCAGGGCGGGCGGGAGGTTGCTCTGGGTGAGTCTGTGAGTTGGCGGTGAGTGGTGAGTGAATGTGAAGGCCTAGGACATTACTTACTGTAGGTTTTCATAAACCCTGGACACTTAGGCCACACGACATTTACCTTTAGAAATTTCTTTCTTCAATAATACATTAACCTTAGCTTACTGTAAGTGTTTTCACTTCATAAACTTTTCCATGGTGGTTTGGCTTTTTTTTTGTTTGTTTGTTTGTCTGTTTGTTTGTTTGTTTGTTTGTTTTTCTTTCTTTTAAACTTTTGGACTCTTTTGCAACACCACGACTTAAAACACAAATGCGTTGCACTGTTGTACACAGATATTTTCTTTCTCTGTGTCCTTATGTGTTCCGTAAGCTTTTTCCTACTTTTAAAGTTTTTATCGTTCTATGCACTTTTCAAAATAATAAAAACTAAAACGGGGGGGGGGGTGGGAGAGGGAAGGAGAGAAATACACACACATGAATATGTTTCCCAAGTGAACTGAGGAAGGGGGCCGAGTCAAGGTTCTCAGGGAGCCACCAGTGATGAAACGGTCAGGCTCAGAATCAGCATTGCAGAGTGGCTGCAGAGCCGGGGGGCCTGGACTGGCTACCTGGACGACACTCCGTGTTTGGTAACTTGGCGAGTCATACATCCTCTTGAGCCTCAGCCTCTTCATCTGCAAATGCAGAAATCATGGTGCCTACCCCACAGGGATATTGTGCAGAGTGAAAAAGCAAATGCAGGCAAAGCCCACAGAAGCACGCGTGGTAAACAGTAAGCCTTTAATCGTGGTCACAGTCGTTGTTATAGGATCATCTTCCTATGTCCTTGTCTTTTAAAGATTAGCAGAACCTCCCAGAAGATGAGAATGGGCTCCCCCTGAGCAAGTCTCGGCTGTAAAGTCACAGGCATGTTGAGCATGTGGCACAGAAGGCAGAATAAAAACCTGATCCCGGAACATTATGTTCCTGCAGGACATGAAATCATTGAAGGTATGGGAAATCCTACCTCATATCCGTTTTACTAGAACACCTATGATTGCGTACGCACATGGACGCACGCGCACGCGCACCCCAAACTTTTTGAGCTTCACAAAACAGCGTAACCAAGGAACACACTATGATGCTTCTTAGCGATCTATTTAGGCCCAGGTTACTCGTCACTCTGAGCCTGCCTCCTTATCTGTCCAATGAGAATAGTGTTTGTCACAATTATCGTCATCGTCATCCTACCTAACGCTTCTGGTAAAATTGAAGTGTGAGAACACCCGCTAGACAGAAAATCCATGTTATCTCTCAATTTTTCTTCCTCCTGATTTCTATCTGAATCTGTGAGCTCGCTTTGGTTCACTTCGGTTTTTCGAGAGGCT
>NW_027183065.1:55000-60000 GCF_041146395.1 Eulemur rufifrons | reverse complement strand
TAGGTTTAGGGTTGAAGATTAGGATTAGGGTTAGGATTAAAGGTTAGCGTGAGAGTTAACGCTTAGGGTTAAGGTTAAGAGTTAGGGTTTAGGGTTAGGGTTAGGGTTAGGGTTAGTTTTAGGGTTAGAGTTATGAGCTAGGCTTTGTGTTAGAGTTTAGCGTTAGGTTTACTGGTCACGGTTAGGGTTACGTTTAGGGGGTAGCATTAGGGTTAGGGTTAGGGATAAGGGATAGGATTAGGGATAAGTGTTGGGCTTAGGGTTAGGGTTTAGTGTTAGGGTTAGCATTAAGGATTAGGGTTAGGGTCAGGGTTAAATGCTTGGGTGCGGGTAATGGTTAGGGTCAGGGTTAAGGTTCACGGATAGGGTTAGTGTTAAGGGTTACGGGTAGGTTTCGGGTTCAGGGTTAGTTTTAGCATTAGGGCTTAAGGTTAGGATTAGGCGGTAGGTTAGATTTAGGGTTAGATCTAGGCGTTAGGGTAAGGGCTAGCGTTAGGGTTAAGAGATAGGGTTAGGTTTAATGCTTAGGATTAGGGTTAGGGTTTGGGGTTAAAGTAAGTGTTAGGGGTTTGGTTTCAGGATCAGAGGTTAGGGTTATTTTTAGCTGTAGTGTTAGGGTTAGGGATAAGGGATCCCATTAGCATTAAGGGTCTTCCTTCCTGTAGGGTTAAGGGTTAGGCTTAGAGTTAAAGGTTAAGGTTAGGGTCAGTGTTGAGATTTAGGGTTAGGGTTAACGGTTAGGGTAAAGGTTAAGCGTTAGGGTTAGGGATTAGTGATTAGGGTTTCTGGTTAGTGTTAGGGTTAGCGGTTAGGAGTTAGTGTTTTATGAAGGGGTATGGTTAGAAATAGGATTGGGGTTAGACTTAGGGTGAGCTATAGGGGTTAGGTTTAGGGGTTAGTTTTAGGGTAAAAGGATAGGATTAGGGTTATGGGTTGGGCTTAGGTTTAGGGTTAAAGTTTACTGCTAGGGTTAGGGATAGGGTTCAGGGTTAGCTTTAGGGGTTCTGGTTAGGGTTAGGTGTTAGGTTAGTGTCAGGGTTAGGTCTAGTCGTGAGGGTAAGGTTTAGGGTCAGCTTTAAGAGCTAGGATTAGGTTTAATGGTTAGGATTAGGATTAGGGTTAAGGGTTAGGGTAAGGCTTAGGGGTTAGGGTGAAGGGTTAGGGTCAAGGGTTAGGGTTTTTGTTAGGCATAGCGTTGGGGTTAGAAGTAAGGGTTACTGTCAGTGTCAGGGTTGTAGGTAGGGTTACGGTTAGGGTTAGCGGTTTAGAATTAGGGTTAGGGATTAGGTGTCACAGTGATGACTAGGAGATAGGGTTAGAATTATGGGATGGGGTTGTTCTCAGGAAATGTGTTATGCATTAACGTTAGGATAAGAGGTTAAAGTTAGGCGCACGGTGAGGTTTACGTGTTAAGGGGAGAAATAGGAACAGGGTTGGGTGTTATGTTCAGGGTTAGGGTTATCTGTTAAAGGTATTGTTTATGCTTAGCGCACGGGCCCTGTCTGCATTAGGCGGGTGGGGGGAGTTTAGGGGACTGGGATTGTACCAGGGAACCCACTCTATCATACTCTGGGTATGGGCCCGTGGGTTTCATGCAGGACACAGTGGTAGAGCCTCCTTTCACGCATGGCATGGGAGGATGGCAGGCTTTCTAAACTCTAAGAAAGCAAGAAGTCTGAGAATGAGATTTAGGGTTGGATTATTGTTAGGGTTAAGGATGAAGTTTAGTGTTAGGGTGAGGGCTTAGGGTTAGGGATTAGGGTTAGGGTTAAAGATTACTCTTAGGTTTAACGGTTAGACTTTGGTTTAGGGTTGAGGTTTACGGTTAGGGTTAAGATGAGGGGTTAGGGTTTGGTACAGGGTTAGGGTTAAGTGTTAGGTTTAGGGTTGAAGATTAGGATTAGGGTTAGGATTAAAGGTTAGCGTGAGAGTTAACGCTTAGGGTTAAGGTTAAGAGTTAGGGTTTAGGGTTAGGGTTAGGGTTTGGGTTAGTTTTAGGGTTAGAGTTATGTGCTATGGTTTGTGTTAGAGGTTAGGGTTAGGTTTACTGGTCCCGGTGAGGGTTACGTTTAGGGGTTAGCATTAGGGTTAGGGTTAAGGGATAGGATTAGGTTTAAGTGTTGGCCTTAGGGTTAGGGTTTAGTGTTAGGGTTATCATTAAGGATTAGGGTTAGGTTCAGGGTTAAATGCTGGGTTGCGGGTAATGGTTAGGTTGAGGGTTAAAGTTCACGGATAGGGTTAGTGTTAAGGGTTACGGGTAGGTTTAGGGTTCAGGGTTAGAGTTAGAATTAGGGCTTAAGGTTAAGATTAGGCGGTAGGTTAGATTTAGGGTTAGATCTAGGCGTTAGGGTAAGGGCTAGCGTTAGGATTAAGAGATAGGGTTAGGTTTAATGCTTAGGATTAGGGTTAGGGTTTGGGGTTAAAGTAAGTGTTAGGGGTTAGGTTTAAGGATCCAAGCTTAGGGTTATTTTTAGCTGTAGTGTTAGGGTTAGGGATAATGGATCCCCTTAGCATTAAGGGTCTTCCTTCCTGTAGGTTTAAGGGTTAGACTTAGAGTTAAAGGTTAAGGTTAGGGTCAGTGTTAAGATTTAGGGTGAGGGTTAACGGTTAGGGTAAAGGTTAAGCGTTAGGGTTAGGGATTAGTGATTAGGGTTTTTGGTTAGTCTTAGGGTTAGCGGTTAGGAGTTAGTGTTTTATGAAGGGGTATGGTTAGAATTAGGATTGGGGTTAGAGTTAGGGTGAGGTATAGGGGTTAGGTTTAGGGGTTAGTTTTAGGGTAAAAGGATAGGATTAGGGTTACGGGTTGGGCTTAGGTTTAGGGTTAAAGTTTACTGCTAGGGTTAGGGATAGGGTTCAGGGTTAGCTTCAGGGGTTCTGGTTAGGGTTAGGTGTTAGGTTAGTGTCAGGGTTAGGTCTAGTCGTGAGGGTAAGGTTTAGGGTTAGCTTTAAGAGCTAGGGTTAGGTTTAATGGTTAGGATTAGGATTAGGGTTAAGGGTTAGGGTAAGGCTTAGGGGTTATGGTGAAGGGTTAGGGTCAAGGGTTAGGGTTTTTGTTAGGCATAGCGTTGGGGTTAGAAGTAAGGGTTACTGTCAGTGTTAGGGTTGTAGGTAGGGTTACGGTTAGGGTTAGTGGTTTAGAATTAGGGTTAGGGATTAGGTGTCACAGTGATGACTAGGAGATAGGGTTAGAATTATGGGATAGGGGTTGTTCTCAGGAAATGGGTTATGCATTAACGTTAGGATAAGAGGTTAAAGTTAGGCGCACGGTGAGGTTTACGTGTTAAGGGGAGAAATAGGAACAGGGTTGGGTGTTATGTTCAGGGTTAGGGTTATCTGTTAAAGGTATTGTTTATGCTTAGCGCACGGGCCCTGTCTGCATTAGGCGGGTGGGGGGAGTTTAGGGGGCTGGGATTGTACCCGGGAACCCACTCTATCATACTCTGGGTATTGGCCCGTGGGTTTTCCGCAAGACACAGTGGTAGAGCCTCCTTTCACGCATGGCATGGGAGGATTGCAGGCTTTCTAAACTCTAAGAAAGCAAGAAGTCTGAGAATTAGATTTAGGGTTAGGATTCTGGTTAGGGTTAAGGATGAAGTTTAGTGTTAGGGTGAGGGCTTAGGGTTAGGGATTAGGGTTAGGGTTAAAGGTTACTCTTAGGTTTAACGGTTAGACTTTGGTTTAGGGTTGAGGTTTACGATTAGGGTTAAGATGAGGGGTTAGGGTTTGGTACAGGGTTAGGGTTAAGAGTTAGGTTTAGGGTTGAAGATTAGGATTAGGGTTAGGATTAAAGGTTAGCGTGAGAGTTAACGCTTAGGGTTAAGGTTAAGGGTTAGAGTTTATGGTTAGGGTTAGGGTTAGTTTTAGGGTTAGAGTTATGTGCTATGGTTTGTGTTAGAGGTTAGGGTTAGGTTTACTGGTGACGGTTAGGGTTAGGGTTAGGGTTAGGGTTAAGGGATAGGATTAGGGTTAAGTGTTGGCCTTAGGGTTAGGGTTTAGTGTAAAGGTTAGCATTAAGGATTAGTGTTAGGGTCAGGATTAAATGCTTGGGTGCGGGTAATGGTTAGGGTCAGGGTTTAGGTTCACGGATAGGGTTAGTGTTAAGGGTTACGGGTAGGTTTCGGGTTCAGGGTTAGTGTTAGCATTAGGGCTTAAGGTTAGGATTAGGCGGTAGGTTAGATTTAGGGTTAGATCTAGGCGTTAGAGTAAGGGCTAGCGTTAGAGTTAAGAGATAGGGTTAGGTTTAATGCTTAGGATTAGGGTTAGGGTTTGGGGTTAAAGTAAGTGTTAGGGGTTAGGTTTAAGGATCCAAGGTTAGGGTTATTTTTAGCTGTAGTGTTAGGGTTAGGGATAAGGGATCCCATTAGCATTAAGGGTCTTCCTTCCTGTAGGGTTAAGGGTTAGGCTTAGAGTTAAAGGTTAAGGTTAGGGTCAGTGTTAAGATTTAGGGTGAGGGTTAACGGTTAGGGTAAAGGTTAAGCGTTAGGGTTAGGGATTAGTGATTAGGGTTTTTGGTTAGTGTTAGGGTTAGCGGTTAGGAGTTAGTGTTTTATGAAGGGGTATGGTTAGAATTAGGATTGGGGTTAGAGTTAGGGTGAGGTATAGGGGTTAGGTTTAGGGTAAAAGGAAAGGATTAGGGTTACGGTTTGGGCTTAGGTTTAGGGTTAAAGTTTACTGCTGGGGTTAGGGATAGGGTTCAGGGTTAGCTTTAGGGGTTCTGGTTAGGGTCAGGTGTTAGGTTAGTGTCAGGGTTAGGTATAGTCGTGAGGGTAAGGTTTAGGGTTAGCTTTAAGAGCTAGGGTTAGGTTTAATGTTTAGGATTAGGATTAGGGTTAAGGGTTAGGGTAAGGCTTAGGGGTTAGGGTGAAGGGTTAGGGTCAAGGGTTAGGGTTTTTGTTAGGCATAGCGTTGGGGTTAGAAGTAAGGGTTACTGTCAGTGGTAGGGTTGTAGGTAGGGTTACGGATAGGGTTAGCGCTTTAGAATTAGGGTTAGGGATTAGGTG
>NW_027183065.1:35000-37500 GCF_041146395.1 Eulemur rufifrons | reverse complement strand
GAAATGGGTTATGCATTAACGTTAGGATAAGAGGTTAAAGGTAGGCGCACGGTGAGGTTTACGTGTTAAGGGGAGAAATAGGAACAGGGTTGGGTGTTATGTTCAGGGTTAGGGTTATCTGTTAAAGGTATTGTTTATGCTTAGCGCACGGGCCCTGTCTGCATTAGGCGGGCGGGGGGAGTTTAGGGGGCTGGGATTGTACCCGGGAACCCACTCTATCATACTCTGGGTATGGGCCCGTGGGTTTCATGCAGGACACAGTGGTAGAGCCTCCTTTCACGCATGGCATGGGAGGATTGGAGGCTTTCTAAACCTAAGGAAGCAAGAAAGTCTGAGAATTAGATTTAGGGTTAGGATTCTGGTTAGGGTTAAGGATGAAGTTTAGTGTTAGGGTGAGGGCTTAGGGTTAGGTAATAGGGTTAGGGTTAAAGTTTACTCTTAGGTTTAACGGTTACACTTTGGTTTCGGGTTGAGGTTTACGGTTAGGGTTAAGATGAGGGGTTAGGGTTTGGTACAGGGTTAGGGTTAAGTGTTAGGTTTAGGGTTGAAGATTAGGATTACGGTTAGGATTAAAGGTTAGCGTGAGAGTTAACGCTTAGGGTTAAGGTTAAGAGTTAGGGTTTAGAGTTAGAGTTACGGTTAGTTTTAGGGTTAGAGTTATGTGCTATGGTTTGTGTTAGAGGTTAGGGTTAGGTTTACTGGTCACGGTGAGGGTTACGTTTAGGGGGTAGCATTAGGGTTATGGTTAGGGTAGGGCTAGGGGATAGGATTAGGGATAAGTGTTCGGCTTAGGGTTAGGGTTTAGTGTTAGGGTTAGCATTAAGGATTAGGGTTAGGGTCAGGGTTAAATGCTTGGGTGCGGTAATGGTTAGGGTCAGGGTTAAGGTTCACGGATAGGGTTAGTGTTAAGTGTTACGGGTAGGTTTAGGGTTCAGGGTTAGAGTTAGCATTAGGGCTTAAGTTTAGGATTAGGCGGTAGGTTAGATTTAGGGTTAGATCTACGCGTTAGGGTAAGGGCTAGCGTTAGGGTTAAGAGATAGGGTTAGGTTAAATGCTTAGGATTAGGGTTAGGGTTTGGGGTTAAAGTAAGTGTTAGGGGTTAGGTTTAAGGATCCAAGGTTAGGGTTATTTTTAGCTGTAGTGTTAGGGTTAGGGATAAGGGATCCCATTAGCATTAAGGGTCTTCCTTACTGTAGGGTTAAGGGTTAGGCTTAGAGTTAAAGGTTAAGGTTAGGGTCAGTATTAAGATTTAGGGTGAGGGTTAACGGTTAGGGTAAAGGTTAAGCATAAGGGTTAGGGATTAGTGATTAGAGTTTTTGGTTAGTGTTAGGGTTAGCGGTTAGGAGTTAGTGTTTTATGAAGGGGTATGGTTAGAATTAGGATTGGGGTTAGAGTTAGGGTGAGGTATAGGGGTTAGGTTTAGGGGTTAGTTTTAGGGTAAAAGGATAGGATTAGGGTTTCGGGTTGGGCTTAGGTTTAGGGTTAAAGTTACTGCTAGGGTTAGTAATAGGGTTCAGGGTTAGCTTTAGGGGTTCCGGTTAGGGTTAGGTGTTAGGTTAGTGTCAGGGTTAGGTCTAGTCGTGAGGGTAAGGTTTAGGGTTAGCTTTAAGAGCTAGGGTTAGGTTTAATGGTTAGGATTAGGATTAGGGTTAAGGGTTAGGGTAAGGCTTAGGGGTTAGGGTGAAGGGTTAGGGTTTTTGTTAGGCATAGCGTTGGGGTTAGAAGTAAGGGTTACTGTCAGTGTTAGGGTTGTAGGTAGGGTTACGGTTAGGGTTAGCGGTTTAGAATTAGGGTTAGGGATTAGGTGTCTCAGTGATGACTAGGAGATAGGGTTAGAATTATGGGATAGGGGTTGTTCTCAGGAAATGGGTTATGCATTAACGTTAGGATAAGAGGTTAAAGTTAGGCGCACGGTGAGGTTTACGTGTTAAGGGGAGAAATAGGAACAGGGTTGGGTGTTATGTTCAGGGTTAGGGTTATCTGTTAAAGGTATTGTTTATGCTTAGCGCACGGGCCCTGTCTGCATTGGGCGGGCGGGGGGAGTTTAGGGGGCTGGGATTGTACCCGGGAACCCACTCTATCATACTCTGGGTATGGGCCCGTGGGTTTCATGCAGGACGCAGTGGTAGAGCCTCCTTTCACGCATGGCATGGGAGGATTGCAGGCTTTCTAAACTCTAAGAAAGCAAGAAGTCTGAGAATTAGATTTAGGGTTAGGATTCTGGTTAGGGTTAAGGATGAAGTTTAGTGTTAGGGTGAGGGCTTAGGGTTAGGGATTAGGGTTAGGGTTAAAGGTTACCCTTAGGTTTAACGGTTACACTTTGGTTTAGGGTTGAGGTTTACGGTTAGGGTTAAGATGAGGGGTTAGGGTTTGGTACAGGGTTAGGGTTAAGTGTTAGGTTTAGGGTTGAAGATTAGGATTAGGGTTAGGATTAAAGGTTAGCGTGAGAGTTAACGCTTAGGGTTAAGGTTAAGAGTTAGGGTTTAGGGTTAGGGTTAGG
>NW_027183065.1:25000-27500 GCF_041146395.1 Eulemur rufifrons | reverse complement strand
TAAGGTTCACGGATAGGGTTAGTGTTAAGGGTTACGGGTAGGTTTAGGGTTCAGGGTTAGAGTTAGCATTAGGGCTTAAGGTTAGGATTAGGCGGTAGGTTCTATTAAGGGTTAGATCTAGGCATTAGGGTAAGGGCTAGCGTTAGGGTTAAGAGATAGGGTTAGGTTTAATGCTTAGGATTAGGGTTAGGGTTTGGGGTTAATGTAAGTGTTAGGGGTCAGGTTTAAGGATCCAAGGTTAGGGTTACTTTTAGCTGTAGTGTTAGGGTTAGGGATAAGGGATCCCATTAGCATTAAGGGTCTTCCTTCCTGTAGGGTTAAGGGTTAGGCTTAGAGTTAAAGGTTAAGGTTAGGGTCAGGGTTAAGATTTAGGGTGAGGGTTAACGGTTAGGTTAAAGGTTAAGCGTTAGGGTTAGGGATTAGTGATTAGGGTTTTTGGTTAGTGTTAGGGTTAGCGGTTAGGAGTTAGTGTTTCATGAAGGGGTATGGTTAGAATTAGGATTGGGGTTAGAGTTAGGGTGAGGTATAGGGGTTAGGTTTAGGGGTTAGTTTTAGGGTAAAAGGATAGGATTAGGGTTACGGGTTGGGCTTAGGTTTAGGGTTAAAGTTTACTGCTAGGGTTAGGGATAGGGGTCAGGGTTAGCTTTAGGGGTTCTGGTAGGGTTAGGTGTTAGGTTAGTGTCAGGGTTAGGTCTAGTCGTGAGGGTAAGGTTTAGGGTTAGCTTTAAGAGCTAGGGTTAGGTTTAATGGTTAGGATTAGGATTAGGGTTAAGGGTTAGGGTAAGGCTTAGGGGTTAGGGTGAAGGGTTAGGGTCAAGGGTTAGGGTTTTTGTTAGGCATAGCGTTGGGGTTAGAAGTAAGGGTTACTGTCAGTGTTAGGGTTGTAGGTAGGGTTATGGTTAGGGTTAGCGGTTTAGAATTAGGGTTAGGGATTAGGTGTCACAGTGATGACTAGGAGATAGGGTTAGAATTATGGGATAGGGGTTGTTCTCACGAAATGGGTTATGCATTAACGTTAGGATAAGAGGTTAAAGGTAGGCGCACGGTGAGGTTTACGTGTTAAGGGGAGAAATAGGAACAGGGTTGGGTGTTATGTTCAGGGTTAGGGTTATCTGTTAAAGGTATTGTTTATGCTTAGCGCACGGGCCCTGTCTGCATTAGGCGGGCGGGGGGACTTTAGGGGGCTGGGATTGTACCCGGGAACCCACTCTATCATACTCTGGGTATGGGCCCGTGGGTTTCATGCAGGACACAGTGGTAGAGCCTCCTTTCACGCATGGCATGGGAGGATTGGAGGCTTTCTAAACTCTAAGGAAGCAAGAAAGTCTGAGAATTAGATTTAGGGTTAGGATTCTGGTTAGGGTTAAGGATGAAGTTTAGTGTTAGGGTGAGGGCTTAGGGTTAGGTAATAGGGTTAGGGTTAAAGTTTACTCTTAGGTTTAACGGTTACACTTTGGTTTAGGGTTGAGGTTTACGGTTAGGGTTAAGATGAGGGGTTAGGGTTTGGTACAGGGTTAGGGTTAAGTGTTAGGTTTAGGGTTGAAGATTAGGATTACGGTTAGGATTAAAGGTTAGCGTGAGAGTTAACGCTTAGGGTTAAGGTTAAGAGTTAGGGTTTAGAGTTAGAGTTACGGTTAGTTTTAGGGTTAGAGTTATGTGCTATGGTTTGTGTTAGTGGTTAGGGTTAGGTTTACTGGTCACGGTGAGGGTTACGTTTAGGGGGTAGCATTAGGGTTATGGTTAGGGTAGGGCTAGGGGATAGGATTAGGGATAAGTGTTCGGCTTAGGGTTAGGGTTTAGTGTTAGGGTTAGCATTAAGGATTAGTGTTAGGGTCAGGGTTAAATGCTTGGGTGCGGTAATGGTTAGGGTCAGGGTTAAGGTTCACGGATAGGGTTAGTGTTAAGTGTTACGGGTAGGTTTAGGGTTCAGGGTTAGAGTTAGCATTAGGGCTTAAGTTTAGGATTAGGCGGTAGGTTAGATTTAGGGTTAGATCTACGCGTTAGGGTAAGGGCTAGCGTTAGGGTTAAGAGATAGGGTTAGGTTAAATGCTTAGGATTAGGGTTAGGGTTTGGGGTTAAAGTAAGTGTTAGGGGTTAGGTTTAAGGATCCAAGGTTAGGGTTATTTTTAGCTGTAGTGTTAGGGTTAGGGATAAGGGATCCCATTAGCATTAAGGGTCTTCCTTACTGTAGGGTTAAGGGTTAGGCTTAGAGTTAAAGGTTAAGGTTAGGGTCAGTATTAAGATTTAGGGTGAGGGTTAACGGTTAGGGTAAAGGTTAAGCATAAGGGTTAGGGATTAGTGATTAGAGTTTTTGGTTAGTGTTAGGGTTAGCGGTTAGGAGTTAGTGTTTTATGAAGGGGTATGGTTAGAATTAGGATTGGGGTTAGAGTTAGGGTGAGGTATAGGGGTTAGGTTTAGGGGTTAGTTTTAGGGTAAAAGGATAGGATTAGGGTTTCGGGTTGGGCTTAGGTTTAGGGTTAAAGTTACTGCTAGGGTTAGT
>NW_027183064.1:110000-114897 GCF_041146395.1 Eulemur rufifrons | reverse complement strand
TGAACTATGCCCTGCTCCCCCGCCACCCCTCCCCATCATCTCTAACGAAATGACAGTAAAATAAAATAAAATAAAATAAAGCTCAGAAAAAAAAAAAAAAAGTACTATGTAGTGAGACCGATCCTAAGAACACGGGGGCGGGGAAGGAAGTCACTACCACGGTATAAAATTGTATAAACGTTACCCGATTCTGTGTGCGTGCGTTTTCTGAGAAATGACCCCCTTTTGCTATGGGGCCGGGACTGGAGTCCCAGTTTGGGACCATAGGATTCCCCGCACTCGACTCCAGACTGATTCGACCTAGGGTTAGCTCTGTGTAAACACTCTTTAGACGTGGGTGTTTTATGGATTTCTGTCCTTCGGGAGAAACGACTGGCCCGGGTACAGGAGTGAGTGAATGTACCGACCGTCTTCTCCCATCTCTCTCTCTCTCTCTCTCTCTCTCCCTCCCACACACAGGCACACGCGCGCGCACACACACACACACACACACACACACGCCGTTTCCGGGAGCGCCCACTTCATGCGCTTCGGTCCACCGTGACAGATAGTCCAACTGTGAGATCATCGTGAGTGGCTGCGCCTAGGCCCCGCTCTGAACCTCTCCGTACTGTTCGTGTGTCTTCAGCAGGTCCTGCCTCCACCCGTGGCATCTAGCACGGGCCGATGGGTCCCTGTCCTCTCTCCCTGCCGTGGACGCCCCCCTCCGGCCCCCCGCCCCCGGGGGCTCTCTGGTCGACTAGTGGTGGGGAGTGTGCCCGAGGGCTGAGAGACGTGGTCCGAGAGGGGCCGGGAGGAGGCCTGCGACCCAGTGTGTACCCACTCCCGCCCCCACGCTCCCTCCCCCACGAGGGAGCCCGTCCTTTCCAGGCTGACACTTGGATCGGTGGATGACGGGGGTCACCTGGCGGCGGGCGAGCGTTATGGGAAAATCCGGTAGGCGTGTTGCGACGTCCTGCCACAGAGATGGCTCTGGCGACAGCCTCGGGCCGCCCCACCCTGGCCCCCCGGCCAGGCCCCGTGAATGTGTTCTCTCTGTCCCTGACTTCTTTCTTTGTTTCACCAGCCGGCGTGCTCTGAGAATGTGAAGTGTATCATAGTTCCACCCTGGGTTTCATGATCCTAAGATAGGAAGGGGTTTTATGATTCCACGACAGAAAGGTTTTCTCATCCTATCATCTCTCCCCCCCCCCCTTTCTTTCTTTCTCTTCCTCCTTCTGCCTTTTCTTTACTTCTTTGTTCTTTCCTTCTTTCAGTCTTCCTGTCTTCCTTCCTGCCTGCCTGCCTTCCTTCCTTCCGTATTTCTTTCCTCTCTTCCTTTCTCCTGTTATCCTGTGTTTCTATCTCTGTTTTTTCCATCTTTCTTCCCCCTTTCTACTTTCCTACCTTCTTTCTTTCTCATTCTCTCCTTTCTCTCTCCTTCCTTCTTCCTTTCTGTCTCTTTCTATACTGTCTCTCTCCTTCCTTCTCTCTATCTTTTTCTCTTTCCATCTTTCCGTGCTCTTTCTTTTTCTCTCTTAATTTCCTTTCTTTTTCTTTTCTTTCTTTCCCTCCTTCTGTCTCTGTCTGTCTTTCTTTCTTTCTTCTTTCTTTCTGCTTCCATCCTTCCTTCCTTTTTCTCATTCTCTTTCTTTCTGCCTGTCTTTTCTTTCCTTATTTCTTCTTTCCTTCTGTCTTTCTGTGTTTCCTATCTCCTTCCTCCCTTCCTTTTTCTTTCTTCCCCGTGCCCTCTTCCTGTCTTTTCTTATTTACTGTTTTCTTCTTTCTGACTTTCTCTCTCTGTTTCTCCGTCTCTTTTCTTTCTGTTCTTTTCCTTTCTCTCCCTTTCTCTCTTTCTGTTTCTGCCTGTCTGTCTCTCGGCTATGTTGTGGTCTGTGCAGAGACGGGTTTGGTGGACGATGTCGGTGGTCGGGCCGACCCATCCTTTCTTTGATCCCAGTGCTAGCCAGGCCGGGGCCTGCTTAGCTTCCAAGATCAGACGAGATTGGGCGCGTTCAGGGTGGCGTGGCCCTAGACTGACCCGTCATTTTTCGATGGCTTCCGTGGGGAGTAGGGGGACTGTGTTTGATGCCCCCGGGGGACCTTCTGGACTCTGAAATGATGGGCTCCAGAGGGTTGCCCCGTGTTTTGCAGCAGACCTCTGGTGGCTGGCGCCGGTTGTGGTCGGGCTCCACCTGGCGGCCGCTTTTCTACAAGTCTCTTGTCCTCTGAATCTTCGGTGCAGCAGGCAAAGCAGGGGACAGTCCCCGATGCGAGCGAGGCTGAGTTCCGGGAAGCAAGCAGCCTTCGCGGGGCCATCTGGTTCGTGCCGGGACGCCGGCTGGGACATCTGGGAGGCAGAGCTTGGGCCTGCAGGGCTGTGTGGCGGGAGGACGTTGTCGCCGCGCTTCCAGGCTCAGCCAGCCAGGCGGCTTGCGGGGCTGCCCGGGCAGGTCGACCAGCACGCTGTGGCCGCTTTGGAGACCCGACCCACCCCGCGGGGACAGGAAGGAGACGGCACACGCGGGCGGGAGAGGGGGGTGTCCGGCGACCGGCCGCCGTCCCGTGCATGCGTGTCCCTCTCCCTCGGCCTCGCCTTTCCCACCCATTTTCCCTGGTTCCCGCTCAGGAGGCAGGGACAGCCCTGTGAGTGGCACCCAGTCGTCCGTGGCTTCTTCCGAGTCCTACTCTGGGGGCGCGGACCGGGCCCTGGGTGGCGCGGGTGGCCGGCGAGGGCGACCCCTGTCGGCCCGCGGGCGCTCGTGGGCCGCGGCGGTCCCGTCCCGATGTTTTCTCCTCCACAAGTCCCCGTGCTGGGGCCGGGGACTGGGGCCGGGGACCGGGCCCTGGGTGGCCCTGGGTGGCGCGGGTGGCCGGCGAGGGCGACCCCTGTGGGCCCGCGGGCGCTCGTGGGCCGCGGCGGTCCCGTCCCGATGTTTTCTCCTCCACAAGTCCCCGTGCTGGGGCCGGGGACCGGGCCCTGGGTGGCCCTGGGTGGCCGGCGAGGGCGACCCCTGTCGGCCCGCGGCCGCTCGTGGGCCGTGGCGGTCCCGTCCCGATGTTTTCTCCTCCACAAGTCCCCGTGCTGGGCCCTGGGTGGCGCGCGTGGACGGTGAGGGCCTCCCTGGCCCTCTACGCCACGGGGGCCGACCAGATGTCCCTGAGTGCCCCTTGTCTGCTGGCGCTGGGGACCTGCTGGGGACAGGTGGCCGTGTCGAGTGTCGTGGGGGCAGGCGTGTTCAAGTGGCTCGGTCCCCGTCTTCCTGCGCGGTGTTTTTGATCACCTCATATCGTCATCTTCCGCCTGCAGGTTAGTACTGACACGCTGTCCTTCGGCGACTGTCGCTGGAGGGGTTGGGCCTCCGCACGCGGACAGGGTTCTGGGTTCCTGGGGATCCAGCGCCCTGCCCTGTTCCCTTTGAGCTGACCGCCTGGGCCCGCGCGCCGGCTCTAGGGCGTCGGAGTGTCCCGACGGTGGTGCCCGCCTCTCGCGTTGGTCTCTTGTCCCCTCGAGAGACGGCACCCGGGGGAGGGGGGGAGGTTTGCGGCAACCTTCCCCCTTACCCCGCTGGCTCTGTGCCGTTGCGTGTCAGGCGGTCCTCGTCTTTGGGTTGTGCTTGGGAGGCGGGGCTGGCGAGGCTGAAGCGGGCTCCTCCGATCGCTGTCCTCGCCGGTCTGACTGACCTCCCCCAACCCTCCCCGTCCTCGGGGCCTGATCGATGTGGTGACGTCGCGCTCTCCCGGGCCTTGAGCCGCGTGCCAGGCGAGGGACGGTCCATTCATGGTGAATGGTGGCCGCTCTTCTCGTTCTGCCCGCGGGCACCTCACCTCTCCTTCCCCGCCTGTGGGCGGTGCGTGGGAGGCGCGGGTGCGAGACTATCCGGCCCGACCGCGGTCGCCCCGCCCTCGGCCTCGTGGCGTTGGCGGGGGGTCGTGAGTCCTCTTGACGCAGCGGGCAGCCCTCGCTCGCCCTGTGTGGCTGTTGCCTGGCCGGGGTCCCCCCTGCCCGCGACGGACGGGTGCGGGGCCGTGCCGCCCGCCCGGTCGCGCGCCCCGTTTGGCGCGCGGCTGCTGGGTCTGTGTGGCCCTTTTGTGGTGCCCCCGGAGCGCACCGGGTTGTTCTCCAAGGTGCCCGAAACCGAGCGGTGGTTGTCGTCCTCGTTCCCGGCGTCCCCCCTCTGGTCGCCGCTGCAGCGTCTGCTGCGTTGGGTACACCCTCGAGCAGCGTGCTTGGGGTTGGGGGGGTCGAGGCGGGCAAGCCTAGAGGCATCCTCCTGCGCTGCGTGGGCGGGCGGGGGGCGTTGTCTCGGCGTCCCCACGATGTGTGCGTGGCGGACTTCGAAAGGCGAGCGCACGGCTTGTGCTCTTCCCACCCTGCCCGAGGGGGGGGTGGTTGCACGGTCGTGTGGGCGATCGTGGTGGGGCTGGGCCGGCGACGTGGTGCCGGCCGGCCCCGTGGGGGGCCTCTGCCACCGGCCTGGTCTGCCTCGGTGACCCCTCTCCCATACCGACGGGGGAGTGTTCCCCTCGAAGTGAGGGGGCTTTTGGACCAGGGGCCCCGACCGCGAACGCTCAGGAGTCGCCAACCGTGCGTGTTTTGCCCCATGCCGCAGACCCCCCCCACACCTCCCCCAGGGCGTGCCTGAACGCCTCCGCCCAGGGCCCTTACGGGGGCGACCGGGGGTCGGGGGCGATCCACCTTCGGCGAGAAAGCGTCTTCTCTAGCGATCATGGAGGCGTGTCCTCTTCTGGGGTTTGTCGGATCCCCCAGCCCGCCGCCTCTCTGCGCGTCGTCAGCCGCCGCCCCTGCGGCTGCCAGTTGTGCGTGGGCAGAGTTCCCTCCTCCCCTGCCGTGGGGGGGAGCGGTCCGCCGGCCCCCGCGGTGGGGGCCGAGTGCCACTCTTCGCCTAACGTGGTC
>NW_027183064.1:77500-97500 GCF_041146395.1 Eulemur rufifrons | reverse complement strand
CAATACGTGTCCGAAGGTGGGATTTTTTATTTTTCTTTCCCCCTCCACCACCACCCCCCGCCCGCCGCCGCCTAGCCCGCCTCCGCCGCCTAGCCCGCCGCCGCCTAGCCCGCCTCCGCCGCCTAGCCCGCCGCCGCCGCCGCCTAGCCCGCCGACGCCTAGCCCGCCGCCACCGCCGCCTAGCCCGCCGACGCCTAGCCCGCCTCCGCCGCCGCCTAGCCCGCCGACGCCTAGCCCGCCGACGCCTAGCCCGCCTCCGCCGCCGCCTAGCCCGCCGACGCCTAGCCCGCCTCCGCCGCCGCCTAGCCCGCCGCCGCCTAGCCCGCCGCCGCCGACGCCTAGCCCGCCGCCGCCTAGCCCGCCGCCGCCGCCGCCTAGCCCGCCGACGCCTAGCCCGCCTCCGCCGCCGCCTAGCCCGCCGACGCCTAGCCCGCCTCCGCCGCCGCCTAGCCCGCCGCCGACGCCGCCTAGCTCGCCTCCTACGCCGCCTAGCCCGCCGCCGCCTAGCCCGCCTCCGCCGCCTAGCCCGCCCCCGCCGCCCCCTAGCTCCTCCTCCTCCTCCTCCTCCTCCTCCTCCTCCTCCTCCTCCTCCTCCTCCTCCTCCTCCTCCTCCTCCGCCGGTTTCGTGCCGGGATCCCATGGTCCTTGGGGTTGACCAGATGTCCCGTCGCACTTAGTCTCTGCGGGGCTGGCCCCATCGATGCTATGGAGGGGGATCACCGCCAGGGGGCGCTGCGGTTGCGGGCTTCTCGACTCCCTCTCCTTCCCCACCCCTCCGCTCGCCCGCTCCTCCTTTCTTTACTCCCTATCGCCCCGCCCCCTTTTTTCTCCACACACACGCAATTATCACGCTCACGAGCTATCCCGGGACCTGGCGTGACTTTCATCGCAATCTCCCCCCCCCCCCCGGACACACACACATAGAGACACACCCTCCCGGCAGGGAGCACCCTGAGTGGTCGTGCAGATGTCGCTGCTGCATGCGGCCTCCGCATGGGTTCGCTGGTTGACCAGATGTCTGGTCCTTGGGTGGTTGACCAGATGTCTGGTCTGTGGTTGTCGTCCTGACAGGGAGGCTTCGGGACGGATTTGGTCTCTCTGGCCTCGCTGCCCCTAGGGGTCACCCTGCGATCGGTATTCTTCTCGCGCGGGGCGAGGGGGCGCTCCGGAGCATTCCTCTCCTCTCGGAGTTTCTGTCTGCAGTCTCTCGACTTGCTCTCACTCCCCTACCCTGCTGTGTGACTTTCTTTTTGGTCCTTTCATTTTATCTATTCTCTCTTTGCCTTTTCCTGCCCGCCTTTCCGCTCCCCCCCCCCCGGATTCATGGTTTCACGTCACGCGGGTGACGTGCCGACACACCAGGAGGCCCTTCTCACACGTGCGCGTGAACACGCAATCAACACGTTTATGAACTAGAAAGGGATCTGGTGTGACTTTGCTATTATTTCCCCTCCCCTCCTCCCCGCGCTGAGAATGAGTTTCCCCGGGCTCGTGTGCCCGCCTGGGAATCGGCTGCAGACGCCATGGCCCCGGGTCGACCACATGTTGCCCTGGGGTCCACCAGATGTCTCTGGCGAATTGGGGCCCTAGGGTGCTTGTGACGGTGTGGTCACTAGGTGTCGCTCTGGGCTCAGTATTCTTCCTTCTCGCTGTGACTTTGGTCTCTTTTTTTCGAAATTTCTTTCTTTCTTCCTCTTTTGCCCTGTTTCCATTTTCCCTTCTTAATCTCTTTCTCTCTTTTTGTTGCTTTTTTTCCACGGCAGATGGGTGATGTGTGTGTGGAGGAAACGCGGCGTCAGGGAGAAGACACATCTCACACGTGCTCGGGAACACCCGATCGTCACGCTTCTGAGTACCGACCGATGGATCTGGTCCCGAATTTTTTAATAGTTTTCTCCTCTCTCTCTCTCTCTCTCTCTCTCCCCCCCCCTTCCTTCTCTTTCCTTTCTCTCCCTTCCTTTCTTTCTTTCTCTCGCTCTCTCGCTCTCGCTCTTCTTTTCTTTCTGACAGAGTCTCTCGTTCTGTTGCCCTGGCTAGAGTGCCATGGCGTCAGCCTAGCTCACAGCAATCTCAAACTCCTGGGCTCAAGCGATCAGACTGCCTCAGCCTCCCGAGTAGCTGGGATTACAGGCATGTGCCAGCATGCCCAGCTAATTGGATATACGTGTGTGTGTGTGTGTGTGTGTGTGTGTATATATATTTTTATATATATATATATATATATATATATATTTTTTTTTTTTTTTTTGAAACAAAGTCTCACTCTGTTGCCCAGACTAGAGTGCCGTGGCGTCAGCCTAGCTCACAGCAACCTCAAACTCCTGGGCTCAAGCGATCCTACTGCCCCAGCCTCCCGAGTACCTGGGACTACAGGCATGCGCCACCGTGCCCGGCTAATATTTTTCTGTATATATTTTTAGATACTGTTTCTGTATATATTTTTAGATATATAGTTTCTTTCTATTTTTAGTAGAGATGGGGGTCTCGCTCTTGCTCAGGCTGGTCTCGAACTCCCGACCTTGAGCGATCCACCCGCCTCTACCTCCCAGAGTGCTAGGATTACAGGCGTGAGCCACCCCGCCTGGCGTGTACGTTCTGTATTCACAGCCAGACGGAAGGCAGGGAGAATGTTACCCTTTCAAAGCCCGCCCTGCTCGCCTCTCAGCCCACCGATGGCACTCTGAATCCCGTGGCATTCCTTCACTCAGCTGAATTCTTCAGCACCCGACCCCCCCCCACCCCACCCCCGTGCCACGGGAGTTCGTTCTCATGGCAGAGCCATCGAGGCTGTTGCCACACGTGTTGTAGGTGCCTAGGCAGACTGTGCCCTGGCCCCGAGGAGGTACGGAACCGCCTATCGCCTCGGGAGGGAGGGACAAGATGTGTCCGTGTCCAAGGCGACGTCCTGTCGATCACGAGGAGGCCTGCAAAGGCTCGTATCTGCCAGGCATTGAGCCACATCACATGAAACACCGGTGTGTTCCTTCACTTAGGTGGTGTCGCGTGTTGATACTCACAGAGGATGATAAACCCACTCGCATGCCGGCTGAGCCCCCTGTGTCTCCTCCTCTATCCACTGAGGGAAAAAACCGCAACAAAAGGTAGAAAACCACAGGGGGGGGGAAGAGAGCCCGTCGCTCTCCCTATGTGACCGTCCGGAGTGCTCGTTCAGATGGGAGGAGGTGTGTTTGTGTGTGTGTGTGTGTGTGTGTGTGTGTTTCATTGATTTTGGTGCCATCTTTTCTCTGCAGCTGCGTCAGAGGACAGCGATTTTTCCGATTTTCACTCCGCTGAGTGAATTGCCTTTTGAAGAGAATGTCCACAGGAAGCCTACGGTCCTCCCGCGGGGGTGGCCCTCCTCTAGAAATGAATCTCGTTTCTTGAACGGAGGGGACTTGTTGACGCCATCATGCTTTCGGGACGACTTCTCAGACGCTAGCTTTGGACCGCAACATAGGTGCCCCCGACATTGCCTCAAGGGTTCCGTGGTGCCTCCTGTCAAGAGACCCCACCGACCGTCCCCAGCCTGCCCGCTCAAGGGAGCCGGGCCCCTTCTGATCTGTCCGCCCGCCGGTGAAGCTCCCTCCCGAGGGTCGGAAAGCCCACCTGTTTCCCAGTTCGGTTGAATGATGGGGCACCCGGGCAGGGCACTGGCACCGAGTGACTCCATTCTGAGTCTGTCTGCTCTGGGGGGCGGGGGCGGGGGCGGGGGCGGGTGGGGGGGCAGTTCCGTCTCGACCCGGTGGCCTCCTACCGACTGACTCGATGGGACGGACCATTCTCACTCAGGATCGTGTACCTTCTTGGCCTAGGCACATCCCGGCACTGAAAGCCACTTTTCGGGGACACTCTCCCACGTACAGATAGATGGCCTGCACGAGTGCTCTTCCTTTCTCGAAACACTGGAAATCTGTCCTCAATTTTACCTGACCTACCTGACGGTGTGTGATAAAGGAGCATAGAACCCTCAGCCACCCTCCACCTTCCCGCTGTCCCGAGAGACAGTGCCGAGCGTGAAATTCTATCCCTGACTCTCTGTGTCCACCGGAACGTGGCCTGACTGCAGTGACGTCAGCTACGTCAAGTCGTTCTCTGGGTAGGGAAAGAACTTAACCAGATAGGCCCTATCGGTCGCTTCTCTGTTCTGATAGTTTTGTGGCAGCCATTTCTTTCCCCCTCTCTTTTCTTTTTCTGTCTCTCTCCCCCACCCCCACCCCCAAATTCTTTCTACGAAGACGTTTAGGATGTCAGATTCTGGCCACATGCCCCCCCCTAGGCATAGGGGGGCCAGCATAGACAAAGGTCTTCGGTACCAAGTGTTCATTCCACGGTGACAGATATTGCCACTCTTGTATTGACCAGGGCGAGATGGTGAGTGGGTCAACTCTGAAACTCCCTGTACTCTACTTCTCTCTTGGGTAGGTCCCTGCCCCAACCCTCCGGCTTCTAGCACACACCCAGGGGCACTCTCTCCTCTCTGGATAAAGTTCCAGATGATCCGATCCGCTCCGAGGAGGAAGGGGAGCTGGCCGGGCCACCCACTGTGCGCCCCACCCCCGTCAGTCATAGGGTCCGTTCTTTTCAGGATGACACCGGCAGCGGTTGCTGGGTGTCACCTAGCGGCCACTTTGATCAGACCTCGGGATCCGGAAAGTCAGGTGACGTTGGGAGTTTAAGAGCTGACTCCCGGGAGGTGTGGAGGGCGGGGAGGAGAGCACGGTCCGGACGGTCCCACCCTCTTCTTCCCGGGCCCGCAGCTCTGGGCCCGCCCGGGGCAGCCCTAGCCTCTAGCGGGTCTCCGCCCACCCGCCCTGTTGTCTGCGGGAGGCGCCCCTCCTCCCGCTCTCTGCCTCCTCCCGGGACCGTAGGCCTCTGCCCGTCGTCTTTTTTATTTTTATTTTTTCCCTTTTGTTTGTTTCTCTTTTATCTTGTGTTTTAGGCTTATCGAATATCATATCGTATAAAAACTTAAATCACAGAATGAATTATATTAAGTAACAAGATGTGGCTTTTTATCCTACGCCGAGAACGATGAATTTTTCTCTTCGTGTCCATTTTCCTGTCCTGGAAGAAATACAAAGTTGCTCGTGATACTTCCCCATCATCTTCCAGTTTCCCCGACTGTCAACACGATGTATTCGATCGTATATCTTTGTGTGTGCACGTGGGCGCCTGTACCTATTTCTTTTCGGCATCAGTCTCAGGTCTTTTGGCACCTAGGGGGGAAAAAGGAGAAACCAATAAAGGACAGAAAGACGTTCTGTCGTTTTACGCTCCCCACCACCACCACCACCACCACCACCACTTTTGGGAGCTTGTAGTCTGGCCTATGTCCCCAAGGCAGGTTAAATCTTTTCTTAAAACTCCCAAGTGGTCCCCTGCCCCGCCCCCCCCCCCAGGTGGGCGGCCGGCAGAGTTCACAGGCTTTGTTTTTGGCAGAGCCTGGACGATTGAAATAATTAACCACAATCAACGCTAAAGCTGAGAACCCCTCCCCCCCTCATTAAAAGCTCTGTATTTCTGCCTAGCCCTATGTTCCGGGAAATTCGGAGGCTTGAGATGGGAAGGTCTACCCTATTTTCTCCTTTACCGGCAAAATAGACTCTCTCTTTCCTTCCTCCTCAAACAGCTTGTCCTCGTTATTCGGCCTCGTGGGCAAGTGGCCGAGCTTTCGGTAACACCAAGTCTTCTAAGTTGTGTTGTGTTATCGGTCTTGTTTTCTTTCTTTTCTTTTCTTTTCTTTTCTTTTTTTTTTTTGAGACAGGATTTCTTTCACTCTGTCCTCTCCCAGGCCGCCTTGGCCTGATTGTAGCTCACAGCAAGCTCCAAATCCAGGGCTTAAGTGATCCTCTCTGCCTCAGCCTTCTGAGTAGCTGGGACTATAGGCAAATGCTGCCACACCCGCCATAATTTTTCTTTTTTTTTTTTTTGTTGGTAGAGATGAGGTCTCATCGTGTTACCCAGGCTGGTCTCCAGCTGCTGGGCTCAAGTCACGCTCCCGTCTCTGCCTCCCAAGTTGCCGGGATCACGGGCATGAGCCACCATGGCCAGCCAGGTTATTTAAAGGTGATCGCTTTGCTATCCTGATACAAAACCCCAAATGTGCGAGTTTAAGGCACCAGACGGAGGGAGTCCCCACACTACATCGTCACGAACATTGAGGGTGGCTCACGAAACAGCTGGGATGTGGCCACACAGTAGTGATCGAGGAGATATATTCTAGTGGGATAGCAGAAATATAGAATGTCCTGAAGACACTAAATGTCGGAATGCCACAGCAGTCAATGGCTGACAAACTTCCATTCCATCGTGTCATGGTAGGCGGCTTACTTTTCTCCTGCTCCCTCGGTATGATTAAGGCCTGACGTAGAAAATGTCTACGTCTCATCCAAATCCATCGAGACGATGGAAGGGGGAACTGGGAGAGGAATAAAGAAAAACAAGAGGGGGAGAAGGAGGAAACTGCCTCCCCTGCCCCCATGCTACCCAATTAATAAATGAAGAATGGGCCGGGCGTGGTGGCTCACGCCTGTAATCCTAGCACTCTGGGAGGCCGAGGCGGGTGGATTGCTCAAGGTCAGGAGTTCGAGACCAGCCTGAGCGAGACCCCGTCTCTACTAAAAATAGAAAGACATTATATGGACACCTAAAAATCTATATAGAAAAATTAGCCGGGCATAGTGGCGCATGCCTGTAGTCCCAGCTACTCGGGAGGCTGAGGCAGTAGGATCGCTTAAGCCCAGGAGTTTGAGGTTGCTGTGAGCTACGCCACGGCACTCACTCTAGCCTGGGCAACAAAGTGAGACTCTGTCTCAACAAAAAAAAAAAAAAAAATAAATGAAGAATGGCCTCTTCCCTCCTCTTCCCAACCCCTAACTATGCCTGGAGGTGTATCGTAGGCCTACAGTCCTAAGAAATGTACAACTACTGATAGTAATGGGAAGAAATGCAGTCTAATAGGTTTCTGTGCAGTGGGACACCTGGCCAGGGCACTTACGGTGAATGGAGCTTGCAGGGCGGGCGGGAGGTTGCTCTGGGTGAGTCTGTGAGTTGGCGGTGAGTGGTGAGTGAATGTGAAGGCCTAGGACATTACTTACTGTAGGTTTTCATAAACCCTGGACACTTAGGCCACACGACATTTACCTTTAGAAATTTCTTTCTTCAATAATACATTAACCTTAGCTTACTGTAAGTGTTTTCACTTCATAAACTTTTCCATGGTGGTTTGGCTTTTTTTTTTTTGTTTGTTTGTTTGTTTGTTTTTCTTTCTTTCTTTTAAACTTTTGGACTCTTTTGCAACACCACGACTTAAAACACAAATGCGTTGCACTGTTGTACACAGATATTTTCTTTCTCTGTGTCCTTATGTGTTCCGTAAGCTTTTTCCTACTTTTAAAGTTTTTATCGTTCTATGCACTTTTCAAAATAATAAAAACTAAAACGGGGGGGGGGGTGGGAGAGGGAAGGAGAGAAATACACACACATGAATATGTTTCCCAAGTGAACTGAGGAAGGGGGCCGAGTCAAGGTTCTCAGGGAGCCACCAGTGATGAAACGGTCAGGCTCAGAATCAGCATTGCAGAGTGGCTGCAGAGCCGGGGGGCCTGGACTGGCTACCTGGACGACACTCCGTGTTTGGTAACTTGGCGAGTCATACATCCTCTTGAGCCTCAGCCTCTTCATCTGCAAATGCAGAAATCATGGTGCCTACCCCACAGGGATATTGTGCAGAGTGAAAAAGCAAATGCAGGCAAAGCCCACAGAAGCACGCGTGGTAAACAGTAAGCCTTTAATCGTGGTCACAGTCGTTGTTATAGGATCATCTTCCTATGTCCTTGTCTTTTAAAGATTAGCAGAACCTCCCAAAAGATGAGAATGGGCTCCCCCTGAGCAAGTCTCGGCTGTAAAGTCACAGGCATGTTGAGCATGTGGCACAGAAGGCAGAATAAAAACCTGATCCCGGAACATTATGTTCCTGCAGGACATGAAATCATTGAAGGTATGGGAAATCCTACCTCATATCCGTTTTACTAGAACACCTATGATTGCGTACGCACATGGACGCACGCGCACGCGCACCCCAAACTTTTTGAGCTTCACAAAACAGCGTAACCAAGGAACACACTATGATGCTTCTTAGCGATCTATTTAGGCCCAGGTTACTCGTCACTCTGAGCCTGCCTCCTTATCTGTCCAATGAGAATAGTGTTTGTCACAATTATCGTCATCGTCATCCTACCTAACGCTTCTGGTAAAATTGAAGTGTGAGAACACCCGCTAGACAGAAAATCCATGTTATCTCTCAATTTTTCTTCCTCCTGATTTCTATCTGAATCTGTGAGCTCGCTTTGGTTCACTTCGGTTTTTCAAGAGGCTCCGGTTACCTTCTCTCCCACCTATATCGGATTGGGTCTGACGGAAGAAAGAAGGAAAAAAAAAAAAAAAACATAGTAAAGAAAGCAGAACAACATTTGTTTCTGAAGCAACCGATCAAACATTGCTGATGAGCCGGTCTTTTCTATTTCAGTAAACCAAGGAGGCCTATTGTCACGAGGATGTGAGGGGCCCGGGTAAGATTGGATGATTACCCCTAAAGGAGACAAAGCAGACAGACTATGGCACATGTGATCTTAGCCAAGAGAATAAACAGTGACCTCTCTGCCGAGTTGGGCCTTAGCATACCAAAGGGAAATAAAGGTGTAATAGGATGCTCAATTTTTACTCTGGAAACAGAGGTTGGTTGGGCACTGAACTGAGAACACTGAATTTTTTACCCTCCTTGATATTCACATAGGCTTAGAGGAGGCAAAAAAAAAAAAAAAAAAAAAAGAATACTGAGCCTATAAGTCATCCCTAAAACTCGGATTTTATGTTCCCTTGCCTTTTCATAACTGAGCAACACACAACATTAAAGAATGGACACAGGCCGGATGCGTTGGCTCAGGCCTGTAAACTTAGCACTCTGGGAGGCCGAGGCGGGAGGATCGCTCAAAGTCAGGAGTTCGAGACCAGCCCGAGCGAGAGTGAGACCCCCCGCCCCCGTCTCTACTAAAAATATAGAAAGAAATTGTCCAGACAACTAAAAATATATAGAAAAAAATTAGCCGGGCATGGTGGCACATGCCTGTGGTCCCAGCTCCTGGGGAGCCTGAGGCAGGAGGATCGACTGAGCCCAGGAGTTTGAGGTTGCTGTGAGCTAGGCTGACGCCACGGCACTCACTCTAGCCCGGGCAACAGAGTGAGACTCAGTCTCGGGGGGGGGGGGGGCCCAAAAACAAACAAACAAACAAAAAAACTGGAAGGGACACAGACTTCCACAGGTTTGTGTGTGGCCCCTTTTACTTATTAACGCTACAGGACCTTAATTATTTGTGCTCTGAATCTGATATTCAAATTATCCTTGTGGCCAACGCGTTTGAACAGTAGATGGTAGGGGAAGAAGAGTTCACCTCCTGAATAGATGACAAGTAACGGGAGTACTGGTGAAATTACAAGTGGCTTACGTTTACACACTGAAAATCCCAGTTAGCCGCTACCATGAGTTCAAAGAAGAGATCTAAATTTCTGACCCTATGACCCTAAAAGATATTTCCTCCCATGGTGTCACAGATAAAAATAAAACTGCATCCTAGCACTTTGGGAAGCCTAGGGGGAAAGGATCGCTTGAGGCCAAGAGTTTGAAGTTGCAGTGATCTATGATGATGCTACTGCACTTTAGTCTGGGAAACAGAGTGAGGGCCCGTCAAAAGAAAAAAAAGAAAAAGACAAAAAGAAAGAGAGAGAGAGAGAGAGAGAGAGAGAGAGACAGAGACAGGAAGACACAAGGAAAGAAAGAAAGAGAGAAAGAAGAGAGGAGAAGAGAAGAGAAGCGTCAATCTATCCATTGCATTTTCTACCCTTTAGGTGACTGGGCTTCAGCAGGGTGATGTGATCTGACAAAGTTCATGTTGCTAAGAAATAAAGCACTGGAGTTCAAACTCTGAGTTTTCAAAATCCAGCATATCCCCCTACCCACCATACCGTGCCACCTCTGAGAGTGGATATCTCACAGAGGAGAGCTGTGGAGGCCATTCTTGGACAGACAGAGTCAAGTAGTGGAGACCATGGAGTCTCTGCTCTGCAGCCAGTCTAGAGACATATGGAGCCATTAACACTGCTTGTGAGGAAAATACCATGTCATAGGGAAACAGAAATATTTTCCGCCTTAGGCAGATACAATTTAGGAAAAGACCCGAAACCCCTCTTCTTCTAACAGTGCTTTCTGGTCAGATGCTGACCCCTTCGATTCACAGATTCAGATACATCATTCAATGCAAGCATTGTCAACAAGTCACTCTTTGCAGCTTTCTGAAATTTCTCGCATATAGCATACTTGTAAAGATGATCACTTATGTGAAGACACCACCCCTCCAGAAAAACAAAAACAAAACCAAAACAGAAGCCCACTTTTCTCTGCTGTGAAAATCAAGATCAGCTTTTATGAGATCCACTAAATTCACACAAGAAGTAAAATATAATCATACTGATATATGCAATTTTTCTCTTAGAACAGAATGCATGGTGCTCCTTATCGTCTCAGATACTGTCAACAGAAAGCACGCGGTGGATGAACAATCTCCGTGAGCTTTTCTACAGAGATGGGGTGGGGGTGTGTGTGTGTGTGTGTGTGTGTGATAAATAATGAGGGTTGAGGAGCAGATAAATGACTGGGGGAAAACAACAACAGCAACAACAACAAAAACCACTTCCTGGTTCCTCGATGCAAGCATTCATTTAAAGGGGATACTCGTATGTATACCTAGGTGGAAAGTGGAAGCAGCTTTAAAAAAAAAAAAAGAAAAATTGCTGCGAGCCCTGGTTATGATACGGCAATAAGCGCTAGCTCTTGGAAGGTGTAAAACATATTCACGGTGGCTTACGCCAATCTGGGATGTACAAAGACGAGCTTGAGCACCACCACCAACCAAAAATATGAATGAATACCTGGCTAGCGATCAGGATCAGACATAATAGAAAAGAAAAAGCTCCCAAGGCTAAAATAATGTGAACACGATTGACTCGTCCATGGAAAAGAACCCCAAATCACTGCAAAATAATTTAAAGAGTTTTATTCTGAGCCCAACGGCCGTGATCATGGCCCAGAGAGCTACGCCCAAGAAGCCTTGAGCAAGCGGACCCATTGTGGTGGGGTGGGTTACAGTTTGGCTTCATACATTTTAGGGAGACAGGAATTACATGTAAAATCACAAATCAAAACATGGAAGGGGTACATTGGTCTGGGCTGAAAAGGCAGGACATCTGGCAGTTGGGGGGGGGCGGGGGAGGGAGGGTGCGGTGTTTACAGGTTTACAGCTGGGTTTAAAGATTCTTTGATTTGCAATTGATGACATAAATGAACCTCTGCCTAAAGGCTTTGCATCATGTTTTCAGTTAAGGTAAGGAGGTCTGCTAATCACAGACAAGCCACTGGACAGTTTACCCAAAACTCAAGTGCCCTGTAGTTCAGTAAACGGTTGGCCTGCTAGATATGCGTTAAGCTTTGTCTTGCCTGGCCTTAGGCCCGTCGGACATTCAGTATCTCATTGTTATAAAATCTGACTCCATCAGGGAGGGGTGTCTGACTTCCCCTGTCCTTGCGGGGCAGCAGCTCAGGTTTAAGGGTTTTTCTAGGGTTCCCTGGGCCAACCACGGGACGGGTCAGCTGGCGGTGGCGGGCGGGGGGCGGCTTAAGATTTTATTTTAGTTCATAGACTCCAGAAATGGTGTTTCCCTGGCAAAGACACACGAGTTCATGAAAAGCTTTCATTCAGTTGGTCTGGCTCCTCCCTGAGGTCGTCTCCCTGCCCCCCACTCCTCCCATCCCCTGGGGCCGGAGCGGGGGGGGGGGGGGGGGGAGGGGTGAAGGCCCAAGAGGAGAGGCGCGTGGGGGAGGTGCCGCTCCCAGAACCAGAGACTCGTCTGGGCCCCACGTAACCCAGCCACCGCGACCGCTTCGCCCGAGGAGGTGCCCAGCAAGTCGTGCTTCTGCCCCTCGGGATTGCCTGCGGGCTGGGGGCGGGGTACGAGCTCCCGGCCCAAGAGGCAAACCCCTAGCCTGGCCGCACAGATGGCCGGGCCCCCGGCGGAGCCCTTCCGCCGTTTTCCACCCCTCCTCCACTCACTGCGCTGACTGCGCATGCGCGCTCGCACGTAGCCGCCTCGGGCTTCTCTCGGGCGGAGCCGCTTTCAGCCGCGACCCCGCCCCGCGAGCTGACTGCGCATGCGCGCTTGCACGTAGCCGCCTCGGGCTTCTCTCGGGCGGAGCCGCTTTCAGCCCCGACCCCGCCCCGCGAGCTGCCGCTTCCAGGCGGCACAGCGCATGGGGGAGGGGACGGAGCTCTAAAGAAATCAGTCCCCTCCGTCTCCTGCCTCAGGAAAAGCCCCAAACCCTTGGAGAACTGCCACCCACCGCCACTGCCGTGTGTGTGTGTGTGGGGGGGGGGGGCGGGGGGGCTGGGTCTTTACTTTGTGTCCTCCTTGTGGCCCAGTCCAAGGCGGCTGGGCTGCCAAACAGATCGTCTCGAGAGGGAGGCAGGAAGGGCCCAGGTCTGGACAGGGGTGGATTGGACCCCTCCACCCTGGGGTGTGGACTTGTGACCGAAAGCTCAGCTGCTTGTCCACGAGGCCGAATAACGAGGACAAGCGGTATGAGGAGTAAGAAAACAGAGAGTCTACTTTGCTGACAAAGGAGGAAATAAATAGGGTAGAGCTTCTCAGTCTCAAACCCCCAAATTTCGTGAACATAGGCCTAGGCAGAAATACAGAGGTTTTTAAAGGAGGGAGGGTTGGTTCTCAGCTTCAGGCAATTACTGCAGTTAGCTGTTCTAAAGGTCCCGTCTCTGCTGAGAAGAAATCCCTTGAACTCTGTGGGCCGCCCACCCTGGGGGCCACCTGGAGTTATAACCAAAGAGTTAACGTGCCTCAGGGATGCAGGCCGGGCTGCAAGTTCCCAAAAGCCTGGGGGAAGTTTTAAAAAGACAGAAAATCTTTCTGCCCTCTTCCCCTCCCACCCCCCCACAAAGCCATTTTCTCTGGTGCAGACTCGGCACCCTCCCTGCCCCCCCCCTCCCCGTGCAGGCCTGTTTGTCCTCAATCATCTGTGAGGTTCACGAGGAGGAGATGCTCTCTCGCTCTCCCCACCCTCTTTCTTCCCTTAGGAAATCCTCAGCGCTGTTCCACACACTCAAGGTGGCGGGCCTGCTCCGGCCACCAGCCACCTCTTGTGCCACCTCCCGCCCCCCCCCCCCCGCCCCCAACGGAGTAGGTGTACAGACAGGAGCACACTTTACCGGAGGGCGCCTGGGGATGAAGAGTTGTGGTGGCCAAATGGGGGATGCGGGGCGGGGAGGAGAGTGGCTGGCATTTGGCAAAGAGTGACACGGAGTGGCCATCCAGGCTTGTCTGAAAAGTGGGACTACGAGCCTGAGAGCGCCGACGGAGTCGATGGACATGGTCACTGCTGTGGGATGTCTCTTTTACCACGATGTAACACCAAAGCAAACCCCTGACCCGCTGGGTCGGAGAAGGCCTTGTGGGCAATTTAGAAAAGCCATGGCGTGGCCATTTGGAATACTTCCTGCCTCTCCGGGAATCAAAAATTAGAAAGGACCATGGGTTCTGTATTAACGTACCAAAGGCAGGCAGAATTTTAGCCTTTTAAAGCCTGCCCTGGCCCTATCTCAGCAAGGCAGTGGCACCCCAAGTTCCGTGACATTTCTGCACTCGGCGGCTGACTTCTTCAGCCATCTGTTGCGATGCCCCTGCCAGGTGGCCACTCACTCGCCCCTTCAGTTCAACCCTTGTACCAGAAAGTGTTGCCTTCTTCCTAACCCCTATGGGGGGACCGGGGGGTGACGTGTGTGGGGGGGGGTAGTGGAAATGGGCAGACCCCACAGGTGCAGCCTCTTCCAGGTCATAATGGGCCTGAGGCAGCGTGGGATTCCCCCGGAAGGGAGGCAGGGTGGCACTACGGCACCGAAGCCTGACGCCGGCGGCCACGTGGATGGTGGGGGACACGTTAGACCGCTGAGATGCAGCCACTGAGAGCCACCCCGCAGCAAGAGGTCTCTCTGGCAGAGCAGGCACTGAGTCCGCAAGTCAAGACAGCTGGGAGGCCTGGGAGACAGAGGCCCTGGATCTCAGGTCCCGGGGTGGGGGCGGGGGGCAGTGCCAGTGCCTGGAGAGAGAGAGAGCCCAGGCTCCAGAGGCCATGATGGGGCCTGGTGGGCAGGGCCGAGGAGGTCAAGGCCGGGTGTGGTGGGGTCCGGGATGAGGGGCTTGGGGTGACGGGCAGGGAGAACGACCCGTTCACTCAGACGTGCCCTCAGAGGAAGGCAGAGGTGCGTTTTGCCTTCCTCCGGCTAGTGGAACGCTCGGCATTTCTTTCCTTCAGAGCTGGGTTGAACCGGTGTGGCATCTGTTATAGTACGGAGTGCGAGACAGGACAACCTAGAGACCGAATTGAGCCAAGTCATGAGTCCACATTAGCTGGCCAGCGACCACCCCCTGCCCTGTTAGGGTACAGGTACAGAGAATGGCCCCGAGCCGAAAAAAGCAGGAAGGTTTCAGACTATCCTAAGCTAGAGCTCCGTGACTTTAGGCACGGCGGTTGAAACAACACTATACCACCTACTCCGCAGCTGTGTGGTCCGGGACCAGCCTCGGGCCCCCGTTTCGTTTCGGTTACAGTCTTTAAGCGAGCAGGTTTACAGAAACAGATAGCTCCAATTAAGGAACATTCTTTCAGGCGTTAAGCAAGCACAATCAATTTTACGACAGGCAGCTGGAAAGTTTAAACACTTAGTTACAAGTTAATTGCTTTGTTTTATCTCCGCAAGGTACGTATTTCCAATTACAGACATAGGTCAAGCGGACATCGGTCACCTAGCGAGCAAGCATAAGTTTTCAAGTGGGCCTTTACAGCGTCCAGACAGGCCTCGGTCCAGTTATTGTGCATTCTTTTTGACCACTTGGAAAGCTACTAGCACCGTTCCGGGCCTCACCTCACTCACGCGGAACTACAGAGTGATGACCTGGGGTGGGTGGGTGGGTGTGTGTGTGTGTGTGTGTGCTCCCTCCTGTGGTGGGAAGGGTGATCTGCTCGCCCACCCGGCGTGGTGTCCCCCACCCCTGCCCCATCTTGGCGTTTACAGAAAACAAACACGAACACAAGAGAGGGAGCCGGAGGAGGAGGAGGAACATATGCTGCTATCCAGGTTATCCTGGGAGGCTTCCTAGCCATTTCTGAGGAAACAGTGTCTCCTGGCTGTCTCCCGTAGTTTTATTTATTGACTTATTTATCTATTTTTCCTTTTGGCTTGAACCCATTCTTTTCGTTTCGGCATCTCATCTGACATCCTCTTCTGAGAGGAACCTGGAAACGTTTCCCCGTGTTGCATCTTTTCAGGCTCTGTACGACTGACGAGCATCGTCCCTCTTCAGTCACTGGGCTCTTTGCTAGCCAGGCCTTAATTCTCCACGTTGTAAACCCCAGATCGGATCTCCGCCCGGAGTCCTGTAGAGACCCACCGAATCGATGTTTGGACTGGGATGTCTCGTAGACCTTACCTATTAAAAACCGATCCAGGCCAGGCTTGGTGACTCACGCCTGTAATCCTAGGCCAAGGCGGGGAGGAGGACCGACCGCTTGAGGTCAGGAGTTCGAGACCTGCCTCGGCAAAAGCAAGACCCCCGTCTCTACCAAAAATAGAAAAAAATTAGCCGGGCATGGTGGCACACGCCTGTAGCCCCAGCGATTTGGGAGGCTGAGGAAGGAGGATCGCTGGAGCCCAGGAGTTTGAGGCTTCCAGTGAGTGAACTATGCCCTGCTCCCCCGCCACCCCTCCCCATCATCTCTAACGAAATGACAGTAAAATAAAATAAAATAAAATAAAGCTCAGAAAAAAAAAAAAAAAGTACTATGTAGTGAGACCGATCCTAAGAACACGGGGGCGGGGAAGGAAGTCACTACCACGGTATAAAATTGTATAAACGTTACCCGATTCTGTGTGCGTGCGTTTTCTGAGAAATGACCCCCTTTTGCTATGGGGCCGGGACTGGAGTCCCAGTTTGGGACCATAGGATTCCCCGCACTCGACTCCAGACTGATTCGACCTAGGGTTAGCTCTGTGTAAACACTCTTTAGACGTGGGTGTTTTATGGATTTCTGTCCTTCGGGAGAAACGACTGGCCCGGGTACAGGAGTGAGTGAATGTACCGACCGTCTTCTCCCATCTCTCTCTCTCTCTCTCTCTCTCTCCCTCCCACACACAGGCACACGCGCGCGCACACACACACACACACACACACACACGCCGTTTCCGGGAGCGCCCACTTCATGCGCTTCGGTCCACCGTGACAGATAGTCCAACTGTGAGATCATCGTGAGTGGCTGCGCCTAGGCCCCGCTCTGAACCTCTCCGTACTGTTCGTGTGTCTTCAGCAGGTCCTGCCTCCACCCGTGGCATCTAGCACGGGCCGATGGGTCCCTGTCCTCTCTCCCTGCCGTGGACGCCCCCCTCCGGCCCCCCGCCCCCGGGGGCTCTCTGGTCGACTAGTGGTGGGGAGTGTGCCCGAGGGCTGAGAGACGTGGTCCGAGAGGGGCCGGGAGGAGGCCTGCGACCCAGTGTGTACCCACTCCCGCCCCCACGCTCCCTCCCCCACGAGGGAGCCCGTCCTTTCCAGGCTGACACTTGGATCGGTGGATGACGGGGGTCACCTGGCGGCGGGCGAGCGTTATGGGAAAATCCGGTAGGCGTGTTGCGACGTCCTGCCACAGAGATGGCTCTGGCGACAGCCTCGGGCCGCCCCACCCTGGCCCCCCGGCCAGGCCCCGTGAATGTGTTCTCTCTGTCCCTGACTTCTTTCTTTGTTTCACCAGCCGGCGTGCTCTGAGAATGTGAAGTGTATCATAGTTCCACCCTGGGTTTCATGATCCTAAGATAGGAAGGGGTTTTATGATTCCACGACAGAAAGGTTTTCTCATCCTATCATCTCTCCCCCCCCCCCTTTCTTTCTTTCTCTTCCTCCTTCTGCCTTTTCTTTACTTCTTTGTTCTTTCCTTCTTTCAGTCTTCCTGTCTTCCTTCCTGCCTGCCTGCCTTCCTTCCTTCCGTATTTCTTTCCTCTCTTCCTTTCTCCTGTTATCCTGTGTTTCTATCTCTGTTTTTTCCATCTTTCTTCCCCCTTTCTACTTTCCTACCTTCTTTCTTTCTCATTCTCTCCTTTCTCTCTCCTTCCTTCTTCCTTTCTGTCTCTTTCTATACTGTCTCTCTCCTTCCTTCTCTCTATCTTTTTCTCTTTCCATCTTTCCGTGCTCTTTCTTTTTCTCTCTTAATTTCCTTTCTTTTTCTTTTCTTTCTTTCCCTCCTTCTGTCTCTGTCTGTCTTTCTTTCTTTCTTCTTTCTTTCTGCTTCCATCCTTCCTTCCTTTTTCTCATTCTCTTTCTTTCTGCCTGTCTTTTCTTTCCTTATTTCTTCTTTCCTTCTGTCTTTCTGTGTTTCCTATCTCCTTCCTCCCTTCCTTTTTCTTTCTTCCCCGTGCCCTCTTCCTGTCTTTTCTTATTTACTGTTTTCTTCTTTCTGACTTTCTCTCTCTGTTTCTCCGTCTCTTTTCTTTCTGTTCTTTTCCTTTCTCTCCCTTTCTCTCTTTCTGTTTCTGCCTGTCTGTCTCTCGGCTATGTTGTGGTCTGTGCAGAGACGGGTTTGGTGGACGATGTCGGTGGTCGGGCCGACCCATCCTTTCTTTGATCCCAGTGCTAGCCAGGCCGGGGCCTGCTTAGCTTCCAAGATCAGACGAGATTGGGCGCGTTCAGGGTGGCGTGGCCCTAGACTGACCCGTCATTTTTCGATGGCTTCCGTGGGGAGTAGGGGGACTGTGTTTGATGCCCCCGGGGGACCTTCTGGACTCTGAAATGATGGGCTCCAGAGGGTTGCCCCGTGTTTTGCAGCAGACCTCTGGTGGCTGGCGCCGGTTGTGGTCGGGCTCCACCTGGCGGCCGCTTTTCTACAAGTCTCTTGTCCTCTGAATCTTCGGTGCAGCAGGCAAAGCAGGGGACAGTCCCCGATGCGAGCGAGGCTGAGTTCCGGGAAGCAAGCAGCCTTCGCGGGGCCATCTGGTTCGTGCCGGGACGCCGGCTGGGACATCTGGGAGGCAGAGCTTGGGCCTGCAGGGCTGTGTGGCGGGAGGACGTTGTCGCCGCGCTTCCAGGCTCAGCCAGCCAGGCGGCTTGCGGGGCTGCCCGGGCAGGTCGACCAGCACGCTGTGGCCGCTTTGGAGACCCGACCCACCCCGCGGGGACAGGAAGGAGACGGCACACGCGGGCGGGAGAGGGGGGTGTCCGGCGACCGGCCGCCGTCCCGTGCATGCGTGTCCCTCTCCCTCGGCCTCGCCTTTCCCACCCATTTTCCCTGGTTCCCGCTCAGGAGGCAGGGACAGCCCTGTGAGTGGCACCCAGTCGTCCGTGGCTTCTTCCGAGTCCTACTCTGGGGGCGCGGACCGGGCCCTGGGTGGCGCGGGTGGCCGGCGAGGGCGACCCCTGTCGGCCCGCGGGCGCTCGTGGGCCGCGGCGGTCCCGTCCCGATGTTTTCTCCTCCACAAGTCCCCGTGCTGGGGCCGGGGACTGGGGCCGGGGACCGGGCCCTGGGTGGCCCTGGGTGGCGCGGGTGGCCGGCGAGGGCGACCCCTGTGGGCCCGCGGGCGCTCGTGGGCCGCGGCGGTCCCGTCCCGATGTTTTCTCCTCCACAAGTCCCCGTGCTGGGGCCGGGGACCGGGCCCTGGGTGGCCCTGGGTGGCCGGCGAGGGCGACCCCTGTCGGCCCGCGGCCGCTCGTGGGCCGTGGCGGTCCCGTCCCGATGTTTTCTCCTCCACAAGTCCCCGTGCTGGGCCCTGGGTGGCGCGCGTGGACGGTGAGGGCCTCCCTGGCCCTCTACGCCACGGGGGCCGACCAGATGTCCCTGAGTGCCCCTTGTCTGCTGGCGCTGGGGACCTGCTGGGGACAGGTGGCCGTGTCGAGTGTCGTGGGGGCAGGCGTGTTCAAGTGGCTCGGTCCCCGTCTTCCTGCGCGGTGTTTTTGATCACCTCATATCGTCATCTTCCGCCTGCAGGTTAGTACTGACACGCTGTCCTTCGGCGACTGTCGCTGGAGGGGTTGGGCCTCCGCACGCGGACAGGGTTCTGGGTTCCTGGGGATCCAGCGCCCTGCCCTGTTCCCTTTGAGCTGACCGCCTGGGCCCGCGCGCCGGCTCTAGGGCGTCGGAGTGTCCCGACGGTGGTGCCCGCCTCTCGCGTTGGTCTCTTGTCCCCTCGAGAGACGGCACCCGGGGGAGGGGGGGAGGTTTGCGGCAACCTTCCCCCTTACCCCGCTGGCTCTGTGCCGTTGCGTGTCAGGCGGTCCTCGTCTTTGGGTTGTGCTTGGGAGGCGGGGCTGGCGAGGCTGAAGCGGGCTCCTCCGATCGCTGTCCTCGCCGGTCTGACTGACCTCCCCCAACCCTCCCCGTCCTCGGGGCCTGATCGATGTGGTGACGTCGCGCTCTCCCGGGCCTTGAGCCGCGTGCCAGGCGAGGGACGGTCCATTCATGGTGAATGGTGGCCGCTCTTCTCGTTCTGCCCGCGGGCACCTCACCTCTCCTTCCCCGCCTGTGGGCGGTGCGTGGGAGGCGCGGGTGCGAGACTATCCGGCCCGACCGCGGTCGCCCCGCCCTCGGCCTCGTGGCGTTGGCGGGGGGTCGTGAGTCCTCTTGACGCAGCGGGCAGCCCTCGCTCGCCCTGTGTGGCTGTTGCCTGGCCGGGGTCCCCCCTGCCCGCGACGGACGGGTGCGGGGCCGTGCCGCCCGCCCGGTCGCGCGCCCCGTTTGGCGCGCGGCTGCTGGGTCTGTGTGGCCCTTTTGTGGTGCCCCCGGAGCGCACCGGGTTGTTCTCCAAGGTGCCCGAAACCGAGCGGTGGTTGTCGTCCTCGTTCCCGGC
>NW_027183064.1:42500-62500 GCF_041146395.1 Eulemur rufifrons | reverse complement strand
CAGATGGGTGATGTGTGTGTGGAGGAAACGCGGCGTCAGGGAGAAGACACATCTCACACGTGCTCGGGAACACCCGATCGTCACGCTTCTGAGTACCGACCGATGGATCTGGTCCCGAATTTTTTAATAGTTTTCTCCTCTCTCTCTCTCTCTCTCTCTCTCCCCCCCCCTTCCTTCTCTTTCCTTTCTCTCCCTTCCTTTCTTTCTTTCTCTCGCTCTCTCGCTCTCGCTCTTCTTTTCTTTCTGACAGAGTCTCTCGTTCTGTTGCCCTGGCTAGAGTGCCATGGCGTCAGCCTAGCTCACAGCAATCTCAAACTCCTGGGCTCAAGCGATCAGACTGCCTCAGCCTCCCGAGTAGCTGGGATTACAGGCATGTGCCAGCATGCCCAGCTAATTGGATATACGTGTGTGTGTGTGTGTGTGTGTGTGTGTATATATATTTTTATATATATATATATATATATATATATATATTTTTTTTTTTTTTTTGAAACAAAGTCTCACTCTGTTGCCCAGACTAGAGTGCCGTGGCGTCAGCCTAGCTCACAGCAACCTCAAACTCCTGGGCTCAAGCGATCCTACTGCCCCAGCCTCCCGAGTACCTGGGACTACAGGCATGCGCCACCGTGCCCGGCTAATATTTTTCTGTATATATTTTTAGATACTGTTTCTGTATATATTTTTAGATATATAGTTTCTTTCTATTTTTAGTAGAGATGGGGGTCTCGCTCTTGCTCAGGCTGGTCTCGAACTCCCGACCTTGAGCGATCCACCCGCCTCTACCTCCCAGAGTGCTAGGATTACAGGCGTGAGCCACCCCGCCTGGCGTGTACGTTCTGTATTCACAGCCAGACGGAAGGCAGGGAGAATGTTACCCTTTCAAAGCCCGCCCTGCTCGCCTCTCAGCCCACCGATGGCACTCTGAATCCCGTGGCATTCCTTCACTCAGCTGAATTCTTCAGCACCCGACCCCCCCCCACCCCACCCCCGTGCCACGGGAGTTCGTTCTCATGGCAGAGCCATCGAGGCTGTTGCCACACGTGTTGTAGGTGCCTAGGCAGACTGTGCCCTGGCCCCGAGGAGGTACGGAACCGCCTATCGCCTCGGGAGGGAGGGACAAGATGTGTCCGTGTCCAAGGCGACGTCCTGTCGATCACGAGGAGGCCTGCAAAGGCTCGTATCTGCCAGGCATTGAGCCACATCACATGAAACACCGGTGTGTTCCTTCACTTAGGTGGTGTCGCGTGTTGATACTCACAGAGGATGATAAACCCACTCGCATGCCGGCTGAGCCCCCTGTGTCTCCTCCTCTATCCACTGAGGGAAAAAACCGCAACAAAAGGTAGAAAACCACAGGGGGGGGGAAGAGAGCCCGTCGCTCTCCCTATGTGACCGTCCGGAGTGCTCGTTCAGATGGGAGGAGGTGTGTTTGTGTGTGTGTGTGTGTGTGTGTGTGTGTTTCATTGATTTTGGTGCCATCTTTTCTCTGCAGCTGCGTCAGAGGACAGCGATTTTTCCGATTTTCACTCCGCTGAGTGAATTGCCTTTTGAAGAGAATGTCCACAGGAAGCCTACGGTCCTCCCGCGGGGGTGGCCCTCCTCTAGAAATGAATCTCGTTTCTTGAACGGAGGGGACTTGTTGACGCCATCATGCTTTCGGGACGACTTCTCAGACGCTAGCTTTGGACCGCAACATAGGTGCCCCCGACATTGCCTCAAGGGTTCCGTGGTGCCTCCTGTCAAGAGACCCCACCGACCGTCCCCAGCCTGCCCGCTCAAGGGAGCCGGGCCCCTTCTGATCTGTCCGCCCGCCGGTGAAGCTCCCTCCCGAGGGTCGGAAAGCCCACCTGTTTCCCAGTTCGGTTGAATGATGGGGCACCCGGGCAGGGCACTGGCACCGAGTGACTCCATTCTGAGTCTGTCTGCTCTGGGGGGCGGGGGCGGGGGCGGGGGCGGGTGGGGGGGCAGTTCCGTCTCGACCCGGTGGCCTCCTACCGACTGACTCGATGGGACGGACCATTCTCACTCAGGATCGTGTACCTTCTTGGCCTAGGCACATCCCGGCACTGAAAGCCACTTTTCGGGGACACTCTCCCACGTACAGATAGATGGCCTGCACGAGTGCTCTTCCTTTCTCGAAACACTGGAAATCTGTCCTCAATTTTACCTGACCTACCTGACGGTGTGTGATAAAGGAGCATAGAACCCTCAGCCACCCTCCACCTTCCCGCTGTCCCGAGAGACAGTGCCGAGCGTGAAATTCTATCCCTGACTCTCTGTGTCCACCGGAACGTGGCCTGACTGCAGTGACGTCAGCTACGTCAAGTCGTTCTCTGGGTAGGGAAAGAACTTAACCAGATAGGCCCTATCGGTCGCTTCTCTGTTCTGATAGTTTTGTGGCAGCCATTTCTTTCCCCCTCTCTTTTCTTTTTCTGTCTCTCTCCCCCACCCCCACCCCCAAATTCTTTCTACGAAGACGTTTAGGATGTCAGATTCTGGCCACATGCCCGCCACATGCCCCCCCCTAGGCATAGGGGGGCCAGCATAGACAAAGGTCTTCGGTACCAAGTGTTCATTCCACGGTGACAGATATTGCCACTCTTGTATTGACCAGGGCGAGATGGTGAGTGGGTCAACTCTGAAACTCCCTGTACTCTACTTCTCTCTTGGGTAGGTCCCTGCCCCAACCCTCCGGCTTCTAGCACACACCCAGGGGCACTCTCTCCTCTCTGGATAAAGTTCCAGATGATCCGATCCGCTCCGAGGAGGAAGGGGAGCTGGCCGGGCCACCCACTGTGCGCCCCACCCCCGTCAGTCATAGGGTCCGTTCTTTTCAGGATGACACCGGCAGCGGTTGCTGGGTGTCACCTAGCGGCCACTTTGATCAGACCTCGGGATCCGGAAAGTCAGGTGACGTTGGGAGTTTAAGAGCTGACTCCCGGGAGGTGTGGAGGGCGGGGAGGAGAGCACGGTCCGGACGGTCCCACCCTCTTCTTCCCGGGCCCGCAGCTCTGGGCCCGCCCGGGGCAGCCCTAGCCTCTAGCGGGTCTCCGCCCACCCGCCCTGTTGTCTGCGGGAGGCGCCCCTCCTCCCGCTCTCTGCCTCCTCCCGGGACCGTAGGCCTCTGCCCGTCGTCTTTTTTATTTTTATTTTTTCCCTTTTGTTTGTTTCTCTTTTATCTTGTGTTTTAGGCTTATCGAATATCATATCGTATAAAAACTTAAATCACAGAATGAATTATATTAAGTAACAAGATGTGGCTTTTTATCCTACGCCGAGAACGATGAATTTTTCTCTTCGTGTCCATTTTCCTGTCCTGGAAGAAATACAAAGTTGCTCGTGATACTTCCCCATCATCTTCCAGTTTCCCCGACTGTCAACACGATGTATTCGATCGTATATCTTTGTGTGTGCACGTGGGCGCCTGTACCTATTTCTTTTCGGCATCAGTCTCAGGTCTTTTGGCACCTAGGGGGGAAAAAGGAGAAACCAATAAAGGACAGAAAGACGTTCTGTCGTTTTACGCTCCCCACCACCACCACCACCACCACCACCACTTTTGGGAGCTTGTAGTCTGGCCTATGTCCCCAAGGCAGGTTAAATCTTTTCTTAAAACTCCCAAGTGGTCCCCTGCCCCGCCCCCCCCCCCAGGTGGGCGGCCGGCAGAGTTCACAGGCTTTGTTTTTGGCAGAGCCTGGACGATTGAAATAATTAACCACAATCAACGCTAAAGCTGAGAACCCCTCCCCCCCTCATTAAAAGCTCTGTATTTCTGCCTAGCCCTATGTTCCGGGAAATTCGGAGGCTTGAGATGGGAAGGTCTACCCTATTTTCTCCTTTACCGGCAAAATAGACTCTCTCTTTCCTTCCTCCTCAAACAGCTTGTCCTCGTTATTCGGCCTCGTGGGCAAGTGGCCGAGCTTTCGGTAACACCAAGTCTTCTAAGTTGTGTTGTGTTATCGGTCTTGTTTTCTTTCTTTTCTTTTCTTTTCTTTTCTTTTTTTTTTTTGAGACAGGATTTCTTTCACTCTGTCCTCTCCCAGGCCGCCTTGGCCTGATTGTAGCTCACAGCAAGCTCCAAATCCAGGGCTTAAGTGATCCTCTCTGCCTCAGCCTTCTGAGTAGCTGGGACTATAGGCAAATGCTGCCACACCCGCCATAATTTTTCTTTTTTTTTTTTTTGTTGGTAGAGATGAGGTCTCATCGTGTTACCCAGGCTGGTCTCCAGCTGCTGGGCTCAAGTCACGCTCCCGTCTCTGCCTCCCAAGTTGCCGGGATCACGGGCATGAGCCACCATGGCCAGCCAGGTTATTTAAAGGTGATCGCTTTGCTATCCTGATACAAAACCCCAAATGTGCGAGTTTAAGGCACCAGACGGAGGGAGTCCCCACACTACATCGTCACGAACATTGAGGGTGGCTCACGAAACAGCTGGGATGTGGCCACACAGTAGTGATCGAGGAGATATATTCTAGTGGGATAGCAGAAATATAGAATGTCCTGAAGACACTAAATGTCGGAATGCCACAGCAGTCAATGGCTGACAAACTTCCATTCCATCGTGTCATGGTAGGCGGCTTACTTTTCTCCTGCTCCCTCGGTATGATTAAGGCCTGACGTAGAAAATGTCTACGTCTCATCCAAATCCATCGAGACGATGGAAGGGGGAACTGGGAGAGGAATAAAGAAAAACAAGAGGGGGAGAAGGAGGAAACTGCCTCCCCTGCCCCCATGCTACCCAATTAATAAATGAAGAATGGGCCGGGCGTGGTGGCTCACGCCTGTAATCCTAGCACTCTGGGAGGCCGAGGCGGGTGGATTGCTCAAGGTCAGGAGTTCGAGACCAGCCTGAGCGAGACCCCGTCTCTACTAAAAATAGAAAGACATTATATGGACACCTAAAAATCTATATAGAAAAATTAGCCGGGCATAGTGGCGCATGCCTGTAGTCCCAGCTACTCGGGAGGCTGAGGCAGTAGGATCGCTTAAGCCCAGGAGTTTGAGGTTGCTGTGAGCTACGCCACGGCACTCACTCTAGCCTGGGCAACAAAGTGAGACTCTGTCTCAACAAAAAAAAAAAAAAAAATAAATGAAGAATGGCCTCTTCCCTCCTCTTCCCAACCCCTAACTATGCCTGGAGGTGTATCGTAGGCCTACAGTCCTAAGAAATGTACAACTACTGATAGTAATGGGAAGAAATGCAGTCTAATAGGTTTCTGTGCAGTGGGACACCTGGCCAGGGCACTTACGGTGAATGGAGCTTGCAGGGCGGGCGGGAGGTTGCTCTGGGTGAGTCTGTGAGTTGGCGGTGAGTGGTGAGTGAATGTGAAGGCCTAGGACATTACTTACTGTAGGTTTTCATAAACCCTGGACACTTAGGCCACACGACATTTACCTTTAGAAATTTCTTTCTTCAATAATACATTAACCTTAGCTTACTGTAAGTGTTTTCACTTCATAAACTTTTCCATGGTGGTTTGGCTTTTTTTTTTTTGTTTGTTTGTTTGTTTGTTTTTCTTTCTTTCTTTTAAACTTTTGGACTCTTTTGCAACACCACGACTTAAAACACAAATGCGTTGCACTGTTGTACACAGATATTTTCTTTCTCTGTGTCCTTATGTGTTCCGTAAGCTTTTTCCTACTTTTAAAGTTTTTATCGTTCTATGCACTTTTCAAAATAATAAAAACTAAAACGGGGGGGGGGGGTGGGAGAGGGAAGGAGAGAAATACACACACATGAATATGTTTCCCAAGTGAACTGAGGAAGGGGGCCGAGTCAAGGTTCTCAGGGAGCCACCAGTGATGAAACGGTCAGGCTCAGAATCAGCATTGCAGAGTGGCTGCAGAGCCGGGGGGCCTGGACTGGCTACCTGGACGACACTCCGTGTTTGGTAACTTGGCGAGTCATACATCCTCTTGAGCCTCAGCCTCTTCATCTGCAAATGCAGAAATCATGGTGCCTACCCCACAGGGATATTGTGCAGAGTGAAAAAGCAAATGCAGGCAAAGCCCACAGAAGCACGCGTGGTAAACAGTAAGCCTTTAATCGTGGTCACAGTCGTTGTTATAGGATCATCTTCCTATGTCCTTGTCTTTTAAAGATTAGCAGAACCTCCCAGAAGATGAGAATGGGCTCCCCCTGAGCAAGTCTCGGCTGTAAAGTCACAGGCATGTTGAGCATGTGGCACAGAAGGCAGAATAAAAACCTGATCCCGGAACATTATGTTCCTGCAGGACATGAAATCATTGAAGGTATGGGAAATCCTACCTCATATCCGTTTTACTAGAACACCTATGATTGCGTACGCACATGGACGCACGCGCACGCGCACCCCAAACTTTTTGAGCTTCACAAAACAGCGTAACCAAGGAACACACTATGATGCTTCTTAGCGATCTATTTAGGCCCAGGTTACTCGTCACTCTGAGCCTGCCTCCTTATCTGTCCAATGAGAATAGTGTTTGTCACAATTATCGTCATCGTCATCCTACCTAACGCTTCTGGTAAAATTGAAGTGTGAGAACACCCGCTAGACAGAAAATCCATGTTATCTCTCAATTTTTCTTCCTCCTGATTTCTATCTGAATCTGTGAGCTCGCTTTGGTTCACTTCGGTTTTTCAAGAGGCTCCGGTTACCTTCTCTCCCACCTATATCGGATTGGGTCTGACGGAAGAAAGAAGGAAAAAAAAAAAAAAAACATAGTAAAGAAAGCAGAACAACATTTGTTTCTGAAGCAACCGATCAAACATTGCTGATGAGCCGGTCTTTTCTATTTCAGTAAACCAAGGAGGCCTATTGTCACGAGGATGTGAGGGGCCCGGGTAAGATTGGATGATTACCCCTAAAGGAGACAAAGCAGACAGACTATGGCACATGTGATCTTAGCCAAGAGAATAAACAGTGACCTCTCTGCCGAGTTGGGCCTTAGCATACCAAAGGGAAATAAAGGTGTAATAGGATGCTCAATTTTTACTCTGGAAACAGAGGTTGGTTGGGCACTGAACTGAGAACACTGAATTTTTTACCCTCCTTGATATTCACATAGGCTTAGAGGAGGCAAAAAAAAAAAAAAAAAAAAAAGAATACTGAGCCTATAAGTCATCCCTAAAACTCGGATTTTATGTTCCCTTGCCTTTTCATAACTGAGCAACACACAACATTAAAGAATGGACACAGGCCGGATGCGTTGGCTCAGGCCTGTAAACTTAGCACTCTGGGAGGCCGAGGCGGGAGGATCGCTCAAAGTCAGGAGTTCGAGACCAGCCCGAGCGAGAGTGAGACCCCCCGCCCCCGTCTCTACTAAAAATATAGAAAGAAATTGTCCAGACAACTAAAAATATATAGAAAAAAATTAGCCGGGCATGGTGGCACATGCCTGTGGTCCCAGCTCCTGGGGAGCCTGAGGCAGGAGGATCGACTGAGCCCAGGAGTTTGAGGTTGCTGTGAGCTAGGCTGATGCCACGGCACTCACTCTAGCCCGGGCAACAGAGTGAGACTCAGTCTCGGGGGGGGGGGGGCCCAAAAACAAACAAACAAACAAAAAAACTGGAAGGGACACAGACTTCCACAGGTTTGTGTGTGGCCCCTTTTACTTATTAACGCTACAGGACCTTAATTATTTGTGCTCTGAATCTGATATTCAAATTATCCTTGTGGCCAACGCGTTTGAACAGTAGATGGTAGGGGAAGAAGAGTTCACCTCCTGAATAGATGACAAGTAACGGGAGTACTGGTGAAATTACAAGTGGCTTACGTTTACACACTGAAAATCCCAGTTAGCCGCTACCATGAGTTCAAAGAAGAGATCTAAATTTCTGACCCTATGACCCTAAAAGATATTTCCTCCCATGGTGTCACAGATAAAAATAAAACTGCATCCTAGCACTTTGGGAAGCCTAGGGGGAAAGGATCGCTTGAGGCCAAGAGTTTGAAGTTGCAGTGATCTATGATGATGCTACTGCACTTTAGTCTGGGAAACAGAGTGAGGGCCCGTCAAAAGAAAAAAAAGAAAAAGACAAAAAGAAAGAGAGAGAGAGAGAGAGAGAGAGAGAGACAGAGACAGGAAGACACAAGGAAAGAAAGAAAGAGAGAAAGAAGAGAGGAGAAGAGAAGAGAAGCGTCAATCTATCCATTGCATTTTCTACCCTTTAGGTGACTGGGCTTCAGCAGGGTGATGTGATCTGACAAAGTTCATGTTGCTAAGAAATAAAGCACTGGAGTTCAAACTCTGAGTTTTCAAAATCCAGCATATCCCCCTACCCACCATACCGTGCCACCTCTGAGAGTGGATATCTCACAGAGGAGAGCTGTGGAGGCCATTCTTGGACAGACAGAGTCAAGTAGTGGAGACCATGGAGTCTCTGCTCTGCAGCCAGTCTAGAGACATATGGAGCCATTAACACTGCTTGTGAGGAAAATACCATGTCATAGGGAAACAGAAATATTTTCCGCCTTAGGCAGATACAATTTAGGAAAAGACCCGAAACCCCTCTTCTTCTAACAGTGCTTTCTGGTCAGATGCTGACCCCTTCGATTCACAGATTCAGATACATCATTCAATGCAAGCATTGTCAACAAGTCACTCTTTGCAGCTTTCTGAAATTTCTCGCATATAGCATACTTGTAAAGATGATCACTTATGTGAAGACACCACCCCTCCAGAAAAACAAAAACAAAACCAAAACAGAAGCCCACTTTTCTCTGCTGTGAAAATCAAGATCAGCTTTTATGAGATCCACTAAATTCACACAAGAAGTAAAATATAATCATACTGATATATGCAATTTTTCTCTTAGAACAGAATGCATGGTGCTCCTTATCGTCTCAGATACTGTCAACAGAAAGCACGCGGTGGATGAACAATCTCCGTGAGCTTTTCTACAGAGATGGGGTGGGGGTGTGTGTGTGTGTGTGTGTGTGTGATAAATAATGAGGGTTGAGGAGCAGATAAATGACTGGGGGAAAACAACAACAGCAACAACAACAAAAACCACTTCCTGGTTCCTCGATGCAAGCATTCATTTAAAGGGGATACTCGTATGTATACCTAGGTGGAAAGTGGAAGCAGCTTTAAAAAAAAAAAAAGAAAAATTGCTGCGAGCCCTGGTTATGATACGGCAATAAGCGCTAGCTCTTGGAAGGTGTAAAACATATTCACGGTGGCTTACGCCAATCTGGGATGTACAAAGACGAGCTTGAGCACCACCACCAACCAAAAATATGAATGAATACCTGGCTAGCGATCAGGATCAGACATAATAGAAAAGAAAAAGCTCCCAAGGCTAAAATAATGTGAACACGATTGACTCGTCCATGGAAAAGAACCCCAAATCACTGCAAAATAATTTAAAGAGTTTTATTCTGAGCCCAACGGCCGTGATCATGGCCCAGAGAGCTACGCCCAAGAAGCCTTGAGCAAGCGGACCCATTGTGGTGGGGTGGGTTACAGTTTGGCTTCATACATTTTAGGGAGACAGGAATTACATGTAAAATCACAAATCAAAACATGGAAGGGGTACATTGGTCTGGGCTGAAAAGGCAGGACATCTGGCAGTTGGGGGGGGGCGGGGGAGGGAGGGTGCGGTGTTTACAGGTTTACAGCTGGGTTTAAAGATTCTTTGATTTGCAATTGATGACATAAATGAACCTCTGCCTAAAGGCTTTGCATCATGTTTTCAGTTAAGGTAAGGAGGTCTGCTAATCACAGACAAGCCACTGGACAGTTTACCCAAAACTCAAGTGCCCTGTAGTTCAGTAAACGGTTGGCCTGCTAGATATGCGTTAAGCTTTGTCTTGCCTGGCCTTAGGCCCGTCGGACATTCAGTATCTCATTGTTATAAAATCTGACTCCATCAGGGAGGGGTGTCTGACTTCCCCTGTCCTTGCGGGGCAGCAGCTCAGGTTTAAGGGTTTTTCTAGGGTTCCCTGGGCCAACCACGGGACGGGTCAGCTGGCGGTGGCGGGCGGGGGGCGGCTTAAGATTTTATTTTAGTTCATAGACTCCAGAAATGGTGTTTCCCTGGCAAAGACACACGAGTTCATGAAAAGCTTTCATTCAGTTGGTCTGGCTCCTCCCTGAGGTCGTCTCCCTGCCCCCCACTCCTCCCATCCCCTGGGGCCGGAGCGGGGGGGGGGGGGGGGGGAGGGGTGAAGGCCCAAGAGGAGAGGCGCGTGGGGGAGGTGCCGCTCCCAGAACCAGAGACTCGTCTGGGCCCCACGTAACCCAGCCACCGCGACCGCTTCGCCCGAGGAGGTGCCCAGCAAGTCGTGCTTCTGCCCCTCGGGATTGCCTGCGGGCTGGGGGCGGGGTACGAGCTCCCGGCCCAAGAGGCAAACCCCTAGCCTGGCCGCACAGATGGCCGGGCCCCCGGCGGAGCCCTTCCGCCGTTTTCCACCCCTCCTCCACTCACTGCGCTGACTGCGCATGCGCGCTCGCACGTAGCCGCCTCGGGCTTCTCTCGGGCGGAGCCGCTTTCAGCCGCGACCCCGCCCCGCGAGCTGACTGCGCATGCGCGCTTGCACGTAGCCGCCTCGGGCTTCTCTCGGGCGGAGCCGCTTTCAGCCCCGACCCCGCCCCGCGAGCTGCCGCTTCCAGGCGGCACAGCGCATGGGGGAGGGGACGGAGCTCTAAAGAAATCAGTCCCCTCCGTCTCCTGCCTCAGGAAAAGCCCCAAACCCTTGGAGAACTGCCACCCACCGCCACTGCCGTGTGTGTGTGTGTGGGGGGGGGGGGCGGGGGGGCTGGGTCTTTACTTTGTGTCCTCCTTGTGGCCCAGTCCAAGGCGGCTGGGCTGCCAAACAGATCGTCTCGAGAGGGAGGCAGGAAGGGCCCAGGTCTGGACAGGGGTGGATTGGACCCCTCCACCCTGGGGTGTGGACTTGTGACCGAAAGCTCAGCTGCTTGTCCACGAGGCCGAATAACGAGGACAAGCGGTATGAGGAGTAAGAAAACAGAGAGTCTACTTTGCTGACAAAGGAGGAAATAAATAGGGTAGAGCTTCTCAGTCTCAAACCCCCAAATTTCGTGAACATAGGCCTAGGCAGAAATACAGAGGTTTTTAAAGGAGGGAGGGTTGGTTCTCAGCTTCAGGCAATTACTGCAGTTAGCTGTTCTAAAGGTCCCGTCTCTGCTGAGAAGAAATCCCTTGAACTCTGTGGGCCGCCCACCCTGGGGGCCACCTGGAGTTATAACCAAAGAGTTAACGTGCCTCAGGGATGCAGGCCGGGCTGCAAGTTCCCAAAAGCCTGGGGGAAGTTTTAAAAAGACAGAAAATCTTTCTGCCCTCTTCCCCTCCCACCCCCCCACAAAGCCATTTTCTCTGGTGCAGACTCGGCACCCTCCCTGCCCCCCCCCTCCCCGTGCAGGCCTGTTTGTCCTCAATCATCTGTGAGGTTCACGAGGAGGAGATGCTCTCTCGCTCTCCCCACCCTCTTTCTTCCCTTAGGAAATCCTCAGCGCTGTTCCACACACTCAAGGTGGCGGGCCTGCTCCGGCCACCAGCCACCTCTTGTGCCACCTCCCGCCCCCCCCCCCCCGCCCCCAACGGAGTAGGTGTACAGACAGGAGCACACTTTACCGGAGGGCGCCTGGGGATGAAGAGTTGTGGTGGCCAAATGGGGGATGCGGGGCGGGGAGGAGAGTGGCTGGCATTTGGCAAAGAGTGACACGGAGTGGCCATCCAGGCTTGTCTGAAAAGTGGGACTACGAGCCTGAGAGCGCCGACGGAGTCGATGGACATGGTCACTGCTGTGGGATGTCTCTTTTACCACGATGTAACACCAAAGCAAACCCCTGACCCGCTGGGTCGGAGAAGGCCTTGTGGGCAATTTAGAAAAGCCATGGCGTGGCCATTTGGAATACTTCCTGCCTCTCCGGGAATCAAAAATTAGAAAGGACCATGGGTTCTGTATTAACGTACCAAAGGCAGGCAGAATTTTAGCCTTTTAAAGCCTGCCCTGGCCCTATCTCAGCAAGGCAGTGGCACCCCAAGTTCCGTGACATTTCTGCACTCGGCGGCTGACTTCTTCAGCCATCTGTTGCGATGCCCCTGCCAGGTGGCCACTCACTCGCCCCTTCAGTTCAACCCTTGTACCAGAAAGTGTTGCCTTCTTCCTAACCCCTATGGGGGGACCGGGGGGTGACGTGTGTGGGGGGGGGGTAGTGGAAATGGGCAGACCCCACAGGTGCAGCCTCTTCCAGGTCATAATGGGCCTGAGGCAGCGTGGGATTCCCCCGGAAGGGAGGCAGGGTGGCACTACGGCACCGAAGCCTGACGCCGGCGGCCACGTGGATGGTGGGGGACACGTTAGACCGCTGAGATGCAGCCACTGAGAGCCACCCCGCAGCAAGAGGTCTCTCTGGCAGAGCAGGCACTGAGTCCGCAAGTCAAGACAGCTGGGAGGCCTGGGAGACAGAGGCCCTGGATCTCAGGTCCCGGGGTGGGGGCGGGGGGCAGTGCCAGTGCCTGGAGAGAGAGAGAGCCCAGGCTCCAGAGGCCATGATGGGGCCTGGTGGGCAGGGCCGAGGAGGTCAAGGCCGGGTGTGGTGGGGTCCGGGATGAGGGGCTTGGGGTGACGGGCAGGGAGAACGACCCGTTCACTCAGACGTGCCCTCAGAGGAAGGCAGAGGTGCGTTTTGCCTTCCTCCGGCTAGTGGAACGCTCGGCATTTCTTTCCTTCAGAGCTGGGTTGAACCGGTGTGGCATCTGTTATAGTACGGAGTGCGAGACAGGACAACCTAGAGACCGAATTGAGCCAAGTCATGAGTCCACATTAGCTGGCCAGCGACCACCCCCTGCCCTGTTAGGGTACAGGTACAGAGAATGGCCCCGAGCCGAAAAAAGCAGGAAGGTTTCAGACTATCCTAAGCTAGAGCTCCGTGACTTTAGGCACGGCGGTTGAAACAACACTATACCACCTACTCCGCAGCTGTGTGGTCCGGGACCAGCCTCGGGCCCCCGTTTCGTTTCGGTTACAGTCTTTAAGCGAGCAGGTTTACAGAAACAGATAGCTCCAATTAAGGAACATTCTTTCAGGCGTTAAGCAAGCACAATCAATTTTACGACAGGCAGCTGGAAAGTTTAAACACTTAGTTACAAGTTAATTGCTTTGTTTTATCTCCGCAAGGTACGTATTTCCAATTACAGACATAGGTCAAGCGGACATCGGTCACCTAGCGAGCAAGCATAAGTTTTCAAGTGGGCCTTTACAGCGTCCAGACAGGCCTCGGTCCAGTTATTGTGCATTCTTTTTGACCACTTGGAAAGCTACTAGCACCGTTCCGGGCCTCACCTCACTCACGCGGAACTACAGAGTGATGACCTGGGGTGGGTGGGTGGGTGTGTGTGTGTGTGTGTGTGCTCCCTCCTGTGGTGGGAAGGGTGATCTGCTCGCCCACCCGGCGTGGTGTCCCCCACCCCTGCCCCATCTTGGCGTTTACAGAAAACAAACACGAACACAAGAGAGGGAGCCGGAGGAGGAGGAGGAACATATGCTGCTATCCAGGTTATCCTGGGAGGCTTCCTAGCCATTTCTGAGGAAACAGTGTCTCCTGGCTGTCTCCCGTAGTTTTATTTATTGACTTATTTATCTATTTTTCCTTTTGGCTTGAACCCATTCTTTTCGTTTCGGCATCTCATCTGACATCCTCTTCTGAGAGGAACCTGGAAACGTTTCCCCGTGTTGCATCTTTTCAGGCTCTGTACGACTGACGAGCATCGTCCCTCTTCAGTCACTGGGCTCTTTGCTAGCCAGGCCTTAATTCTCCACGTTGTAAACCCCAGATCGGATCTCCGCCCGGAGTCCTGTAGAGACCCACCGAATCGATGTTTGGACTGGGATGTCTCGTAGACCTTACCTATTAAAAACCGATCCAGGCCAGGCTTGGTGACTCACGCCTGTAATCCTAGGCCAAGGCGGGGAGGAGGACCGACCGCTTGAGGTCAGGAGTTCGAGACCTGCCTCGGCAAAAGCAAGACCCCCGTCTCTACCAAAAATAGAAAAAAATTAGCCGGGCATGGTGGCACACGCCTGTAGCCCCAGCGATTTGGGAGGCTGAGGAAGGAGGATCGCTGGAGCCCAGGAGTTTGAGGCTTCCAGTGAGTGAACTATGCCCTGCTCCCCCGCCACCCCTCCCCATCATCTCTAACGAAATGACAGTAAAATAAAATAAAATAAAATAAAGCTCAGAAAAAAAAAAAAAAAGTACTATGTAGTGAGACCGATCCTAAGAACACGGGGGCGGGGAAGGAAGTCACTACCACGGTATAAAATTGTATAAACGTTACCCGATTCTGTGTGCGTGCGTTTTCTGAGAAATGACCCCCTTTTGCTATGGGGCCGGGACTGGAGTCCCAGTTTGGGACCATAGGATTCCCCGCACTCGACTCCAGACTGATTCGACCTAGGGTTAGCTCTGTGTAAACACTCTTTAGACGTGGGTGTTTTATGGATTTCTGTCCTTCGGGAGAAACGACTGGCCCGGGTACAGGAGTGAGTGAATGTACCGACCGTCTTCTCCCATCTCTCTCTCTCTCTCTCTCTCTCTCCCTCCCACACACAGGCACACGCGCGCGCACACACACACACACACACACACACACGCCGTTTCCGGGAGCGCCCACTTCATGCGCTTCGGTCCACCGTGACAGATAGTCCAACTGTGAGATCATCGTGAGTGGCTGCGCCTAGGCCCCGCTCTGAACCTCTCCGTACTGTTCGTGTGTCTTCAGCAGGTCCTGCCTCCACCCGTGGCATCTAGCACGGGCCGATGGGTCCCTGTCCTCTCTCCCTGCCGTGGACGCCCCCCTCCGGCCCCCCGCCCCCGGGGGCTCTCTGGTCGACTAGTGGTGGGGAGTGTGCCCGAGGGCTGAGAGACGTGGTCCGAGAGGGGCCGGGAGGAGGCCTGCGACCCAGTGTGTACCCACTCCCGCCCCCACGCTCCCTCCCCCACGAGGGAGCCCGTCCTTTCCAGGCTGACACTTGGATCGGTGGATGACGGGGGTCACCTGGCGGCGGGCGAGCGTTATGGGAAAATCCGGTAGGCGTGTTGCGACGTCCTGCCACAGAGATGGCTCTGGCGACAGCCTCGGGCCGCCCCACCCTGGCCCCCCGGCCAGGCCCCGTGAATGTGTTCTCTCTGTCCCTGACTTCTTTCTTTGTTTCACCAGCCGGCGTGCTCTGAGAATGTGAAGTGTATCATAGTTCCACCCTGGGTTTCATGATCCTAAGATAGGAAGGGGTTTTATGATTCCACGACAGAAAGGTTTTCTCATCCTATCATCTCTCCCCCCCCCCCTTTCTTTCTTTCTCTTCCTCCTTCTGCCTTTTCTTTACTTCTTTGTTCTTTCCTTCTTTCAGTCTTCCTGTCTTCCTTCCTGCCTGCCTGCCTTCCTTCCTTCCGTATTTCTTTCCTCTCTTCCTTTCTCCTGTTATCCTGTGTTTCTATCTCTGTTTTTTCCATCTTTCTTCCCCCTTTCTACTTTCCTACCTTCTTTCTTTCTCATTCTCTCCTTTCTCTCTCCTTCCTTCTTCCTTTCTGTCTCTTTCTATACTGTCTCTCTCCTTCCTTCTCTCTATCTTTTTCTCTTTCCATCTTTCCGTGCTCTTTCTTTTTCTCTCTTAATTTCCTTTCTTTTTCTTTTCTTTCTTTCCCTCCTTCTGTCTCTGTCTGTCTTTCTTTCTTTCTTCTTTCTTTCTGCTTCCATCCTTCCTTCCTTTTTCTCATTCTCTTTCTTTCTGCCTGTCTTTTCTTTCCTTATTTCTTCTTTCCTTCTGTCTTTCTGTGTTTCCTATCTCCTTCCTCCCTTCCTTTTTCTTTCTTCCCCGTGCCCTCTTCCTGTCTTTTCTTATTTACTGTTTTCTTCTTTCTGACTTTCTCTCTCTGTTTCTCCGTCTCTTTTCTTTCTGTTCTTTTCCTTTCTCTCCCTTTCTCTCTTTCTGTTTCTGCCTGTCTGTCTCTCGGCTATGTTGTGGTCTGTGCAGAGACGGGTTTGGTGGACGATGTCGGTGGTCGGGCCGACCCATCCTTTCTTTGATCCCAGTGCTAGCCAGGCCGGGGCCTGCTTAGCTTCCAAGATCAGACGAGATTGGGCGCGTTCAGGGTGGCGTGGCCCTAGACTGACCCGTCATTTTTCGATGGCTTCCGTGGGGAGTAGGGGGACTGTGTTTGATGCCCCCGGGGGACCTTCTGGACTCTGAAATGATGGGCTCCAGAGGGTTGCCCCGTGTTTTGCAGCAGACCTCTGGTGGCTGGCGCCGGTTGTGGTCGGGCTCCACCTGGCGGCCGCTTTTCTACAAGTCTCTTGTCCTCTGAATCTTCGGTGCAGCAGGCAAAGCAGGGGACAGTCCCCGATGCGAGCGAGGCTGAGTTCCGGGAAGCAAGCAGCCTTCGCGGGGCCATCTGGTTCGTGCCGGGACGCCGGCTGGGACATCTGGGAGGCAGAGCTTGGGCCTGCAGGGCTGTGTGGCGGGAGGACGTTGTCGCCGCGCTTCCAGGCTCAGCCAGCCAGGCGGCTTGCGGGGCTGCCCGGGCAGGTCGACCAGCACGCTGTGGCCGCTTTGGAGACCCGACCCACCCCGCGGGGACAGGAAGGAGACGGCACACGCGGGCGGGAGAGGGGGGTGTCCGGCGACCGGCCGCCGTCCCGTGCATGCGTGTCCCTCTCCCTCGGCCTCGCCTTTCCCACCCATTTTCCCTGGTTCCCGCTCAGGAGGCAGGGACAGCCCTGTGAGTGGCACCCAGTCGTCCGTGGCTTCTTCCGAGTCCTACTCTGGGGGCGCGGACCGGGCCCTGGGTGGCGCGGGTGGCCGGCGAGGGCGACCCCTGTCGGCCCGCGGGCGCTCGTGGGCCGCGGCGGTCCCGTCCCGATGTTTTCTCCTCCACAAGTCCCCGTGCTGGGGCCGGGGACTGGGGCCGGGGACCGGGCCCTGGGTGGCCCTGGGTGGCGCGGGTGGCCGGCGAGGGCGACCCCTGTGGGCCCGCGGGCGCTCGTGGGCCGCGGCGGTCCCGTCCCGATGTTTTCTCCTCCACAAGTCCCCGTGCTGGGGCCGGGGACCGGGCCCTGGGTGGCCCTGGGTGGCCGGCGAGGGCGACCCCTGTCGGCCCGCGGCCGCTCGTGGGCCGTGGCGGTCCCGTCCCGATGTTTTCTCCTCCACAAGTCCCCGTGCTGGGCCCTGGGTGGCGCGCGTGGACGGTGAGGGCCTCCCTGGCCCTCTACGCCACGGGGGCCGACCAGATGTCCCTGAGTGCCCCTTGTCTGCTGGCGCTGGGGACCTGCTGGGGACAGGTGGCCGTGTCGAGTGTCGTGGGGGCAGGCGTGTTCAAGTGGCTCGGTCCCCGTCTTCCTGCGCGGTGTTTTTGATCACCTCATATCGTCATCTTCCGCCTGCAGGTTAGTACTGACACGCTGTCCTTCGGCGACTGTCGCTGGAGGGGTTGGGCCTCCGCACGCGGACAGGGTTCTGGGTTCCTGGGGATCCAGCGCCCTGCCCTGTTCCCTTTGAGCTGACCGCCTGGGCCCGCGCGCCGGCTCTAGGGCGTCGGAGTGTCCCGACGGTGGTGCCCGCCTCTCGCGTTGGTCTCTTGTCCCCTCGAGAGACGGCACCCGGGGGAGGGGGGGAGGTTTGCGGCAACCTTCCCCCTTACCCCGCTGGCTCTGTGCCGTTGCGTGTCAGGCGGTCCTCGTCTTTGGGTTGTGCTTGGGAGGCGGGGCTGGCGAGGCTGAAGCGGGCTCCTCCGATCGCTGTCCTCGCCGGTCTGACTGACCTCCCCCAACCCTCCCCGTCCTCGGGGCCTGATCGATGTGGTGACGTCGCGCTCTCCCGGGCCTTGAGCCGCGTGCCAGGCGAGGGACGGTCCATTCATGGTGAATGGTGGCCGCTCTTCTCGTTCTGCCCGCGGGCACCTCACCTCTCCTTCCCCGCCTGTGGGCGGTGCGTGGGAGGCGCGGGTGCGAGACTATCCGGCCCGACCGCGGTCGCCCCGCCCTCGGCCTCGTGGCGTTGGCGGGGGGTCGTGAGTCCTCTTGACGCAGCGGGCAGCCCTCGCTCGCCCTGTGTGGCTGTTGCCTGGCCGGGGTCCCCCCTGCCCGCGACGGACGGGTGCGGGGCCGTGCCGCCCGCCCGGTCGCGCGCCCCGTTTGGCGCGCGGCTGCTGGGTCTGTGTGGCCCTTTTGTGGTGCCCCCGGAGCGCACCGGGTTGTTCTCCAAGGTGCCCGAAACCGAGCGGTGGTTGTCGTCCTCGTTCCCGGCGTCCCCCCTCTGGTCGCCGCTGCAGCGTCTGCTGCGTTGGGTACACCCTCGAGCAGCGTGCTTGGGGTTGGGGGGGTCGAGGCGGGCAAGCCTAGAGGCATCCTCCTGCGCTGCGTGGGCGGGCGGGGGGCGTTGTCTCGGCGTCCCCACGATGTGTGCGTGGCGGACTTCGAAAGGCGAGCGCACGGCTTGTGCTCTTCCCACCCTGCCCGAGGGGGGGGTGGTTGCACGGTCGTGTGGGCGATCGTGGTGGGGCTGGGCCGGCGACGTGGTGCCGGCCGGCCCCGTGGGGGGCCTCTGCCACCGGCCTGGTCTGCCTCGGTGACCCCTCTCCCATACCGACGGGGGAGTGTTCCCCTCGAAGTGAGGGGGCTTTTGGACCAGGGGCCCCGACCGCGAACGCTCAGGAGTCGCCAACCGTGCGTGTTTTGCCCCATGCCGCAGACCCCCCCCACACCTCCCCCAGGGCGTGCCTGAACGCCTCCGCCCAGGGCCCTTACGGGGGCGACCGGGGGTCGGGGGCGATCCACCTTCGGCGAGAAAGCGTCTTCTCTAGCGATCATGGAGGCGTGTCCTCTTCTGGGGTTTGTCGGATCCCCCAGCCCGCCGCCTCTCTGCGCGTCGTCAGCCGCCGCCCCTGCGGCTGCCAGTTGTGCGTGGGCAGAGTTCCCTCCTCCCCTGCCGTGGGGGGGAGCGGTCCGCCGGCCCCCGCGGTGGGGGCCGAGTGCCACTCTTCGCCTAACGTGGTCCGCGCCTCCCCCCTGAACTCTGGGGGAGGGTCACGCCGGGCCGGGCCGGCGTTCCAGCTGTGAAGGGCGCCCGCGTGTGTGCGCTGCGTGCCCCGGCCGCGGGTCGCCCCGGTGTGCGCTGGGGGAAGGGGGTGGTGGTGCGGCCCGTCTCGCGCCCCCTCCCCATCCCCTGTGAGCGTGCGGCCCTCCACCCGGTCCCGTGCCAGGCCGCGGATGGATGGGCGCTCCCGTGCTGGCGCCTGTGGATTGCGGCTGGGGGGACCGCCCGGCCAACGAGGGGGTCGTTCCACCGGTGCACGGTGCTCCCCGGAGCGAGACAGGATTGGGAAACGGACGAGAATGGGATTAGGCGCGGTGGCGTGCGGGCCGAGGGCCGAAGGCCGGCGTCGCTCTGGGACGCCCCGGTGGTGAGGCCGTGGCCCCGTTGGGAGGGTCGAGGGGTGCCGAAGGCTTTGGCCGGCTGGCGTCACGGGCGCGTTGCGGGACCGCTCTCGGGTTTGGGGCGGTGGGATCCCGTGGCGTTGTTTCCCCAGTGGCCCGGTCGCGGCGCAGGTCTCGCCTCCCCACGGGCTCTCGTGCCTCGCCCTCGCGGGGGTCTCATCCCTGTTCGAAAGGGTGCTCCTTCTCTCTTCCTCACGGCTGCCGACCGCCCCGCGACGAGCGTTCGCCCGACTGCGCTGCCCGAACCTGACCTCGCCGCGGGGAGGGGGCGTCGCCCTGGCCGCCAAGGCCCTGGACGGCGCCCCCCACCCCCCCGGCGACGTGCCTCGGTTGAACGGTCGGCGGGCCTCCGCGTGGCGGGCCGGACGGCGTTGGGGGGCGGCCGGTCGCGCGTGCGTGCAAGAAGAGCGTTTTTCCGGAGCTACACGCGACCGCGATGGCGGTCGGGGTCCGGGCCCTGCGAGGTGCGCGGGGGGTTTGGGGAGCTCGCCGAAGGCGCAGCCGGTCGTCCCAGGTGCCGCGGGACCGCCCTTGTGCGCGGAGGCCACTGGCGGTGAGA
>NW_027183064.1:10000-30000 GCF_041146395.1 Eulemur rufifrons | reverse complement strand
ACCAGATGTCTGGTCCTTGGGTGGTTGACCAGATGTCTGGTCTGTGGTTGTCGTCCTGACAGGGAGGCTTCGGGACGGATTTGGTCTCTCTGGCCTCGCTGCCCCTAGGGGTCACCCTGCGATCGGTATTCTTCTCGCGCGGGGCGAGGGGGCGCTCCGGAGCATTCCTCTCCTCTCGGAGTTTCTGTCTGCAGTCTCTCGACTTGCTCTCACTCCCCTACCCTGCTGTGTGACTTTCTTTTTGGTCCTTTCATTTTATCTATTCTCTCTTTGCCTTTTCCTGCCCGCCTTTCCGCTCCCCCCCCCCCGGATTCATGGTTTCACGTCACGCGGGTGACGTGCCGACACACCAGGAGGCCCTTCTCACACGTGCGCGTGAACACGCAATCAACACGTTTATGAACTAGAAAGGGATCTGGTGTGACTTTGCTATTATTTCCCCTCCCCTCCTCCCCGCGCTGAGAATGAGTTTCCCCGGGCTCGTGTGCCCGCCTGGGAATCGGCTGCAGACGCCATGGCCCCGGGTCGACCACATGTTGCCCTGGGGTCCACCAGATGTCTCTGGCGAATTGGGGCCCTAGGGTGCTTGTGACGGTGTGGTCACTAGGTGTCGCTCTGGGCTCAGTATTCTTCCTTCTCGCTGTGACTTTGGTCTCTTTTTTTCGAAATTTCTTTCTTTCTTCCTCTTTTGCCCTGTTTCCATTTTCCCTTCTTAATCTCTTTCTCTCTTTTTGTTGCTTTTTTTCCACGGCAGATGGGTGATGTGTGTGTGGAGGAAACGCGGCGTCAGGGAGAAGACACATCTCACACGTGCTCGGGAACACCCGATCGTCACGCTTCTGAGTACCGACCGATGGATCTGGTCCCGAATTTTTTAATAGTTTTCTCCTCTCTCTCTCTCTCTCTCTCTCTCCCCCCCCCTTCCTTCTCTTTCCTTTCTCTCCCTTCCTTTCTTTCTTTCTCTCGCTCTCTCGCTCTCGCTCTTCTTTTCTTTCTGACAGAGTCTCTCGTTCTGTTGCCCTGGCTAGAGTGCCATGGCGTCAGCCTAGCTCACAGCAATCTCAAACTCCTGGGCTCAAGCGATCAGACTGCCTCAGCCTCCCGAGTAGCTGGGATTACAGGCATGTGCCAGCATGCCCAGCTAATTGGATATACGTGTGTGTGTGTGTGTGTGTGTGTGTGTATATATATTTTTATATATATATATATATATATATATATATATTTTTTTTTTTTTTTTGAAACAAAGTCTCACTCTGTTGCCCAGACTAGAGTGCCGTGGCGTCAGCCTAGCTCACAGCAACCTCAAACTCCTGGGCTCAAGCGATCCTACTGCCCCAGCCTCCCGAGTACCTGGGACTACAGGCATGCGCCACCGTGCCCGGCTAATATTTTTCTGTATATATTTTTAGATACTGTTTCTGTATATATTTTTAGATATATAGTTTCTTTCTATTTTTAGTAGAGATGGGGGTCTCGCTCTTGCTCAGGCTGGTCTCGAACTCCCGACCTTGAGCGATCCACCCGCCTCTACCTCCCAGAGTGCTAGGATTACAGGCGTGAGCCACCCCGCCTGGCGTGTACGTTCTGTATTCACAGCCAGACGGAAGGCAGGGAGAATGTTACCCTTTCAAAGCCCGCCCTGCTCGCCTCTCAGCCCACCGATGGCACTCTGAATCCCGTGGCATTCCTTCACTCAGCTGAATTCTTCAGCACCCGACCCCCCCCCACCCCACCCCCGTGCCACGGGAGTTCGTTCTCATGGCAGAGCCATCGAGGCTGTTGCCACACGTGTTGTAGGTGCCTAGGCAGACTGTGCCCTGGCCCCGAGGAGGTACGGAACCGCCTATCGCCTCGGGAGGGAGGGACAAGATGTGTCCGTGTCCAAGGCGACGTCCTGTCGATCACGAGGAGGCCTGCAAAGGCTCGTATCTGCCAGGCATTGAGCCACATCACATGAAACACCGGTGTGTTCCTTCACTTAGGTGGTGTCGCGTGTTGATACTCACAGAGGATGATAAACCCACTCGCATGCCGGCTGAGCCCCCTGTGTCTCCTCCTCTATCCACTGAGGGAAAAAACCGCAACAAAAGGTAGAAAACCACAGGGGGGGGGAAGAGAGCCCGTCGCTCTCCCTATGTGACCGTCCGGAGTGCTCGTTCAGATGGGAGGAGGTGTGTTTGTGTGTGTGTGTGTGTGTGTGTGTGTGTTTCATTGATTTTGGTGCCATCTTTTCTCTGCAGCTGCGTCAGAGGACAGCGATTTTTCCGATTTTCACTCCGCTGAGTGAATTGCCTTTTGAAGAGAATGTCCACAGGAAGCCTACGGTCCTCCCGCGGGGGTGGCCCTCCTCTAGAAATGAATCTCGTTTCTTGAACGGAGGGGACTTGTTGACGCCATCATGCTTTCGGGACGACTTCTCAGACGCTAGCTTTGGACCGCAACATAGGTGCCCCCGACATTGCCTCAAGGGTTCCGTGGTGCCTCCTGTCAAGAGACCCCACCGACCGTCCCCAGCCTGCCCGCTCAAGGGAGCCGGGCCCCTTCTGATCTGTCCGCCCGCCGGTGAAGCTCCCTCCCGAGGGTCGGAAAGCCCACCTGTTTCCCAGTTCGGTTGAATGATGGGGCACCCGGGCAGGGCACTGGCACCGAGTGACTCCATTCTGAGTCTGTCTGCTCTGGGGGGCGGGGGCGGGGGCGGGGGCGGGTGGGGGGGCAGTTCCGTCTCGACCCGGTGGCCTCCTACCGACTGACTCGATGGGACGGACCATTCTCACTCAGGATCGTGTACCTTCTTGGCCTAGGCACATCCCGGCACTGAAAGCCACTTTTCGGGGACACTCTCCCACGTACAGATAGATGGCCTGCACGAGTGCTCTTCCTTTCTCGAAACACTGGAAATCTGTCCTCAATTTTACCTGACCTACCTGACGGTGTGTGATAAAGGAGCATAGAACCCTCAGCCACCCTCCACCTTCCCGCTGTCCCGAGAGACAGTGCCGAGCGTGAAATTCTATCCCTGACTCTCTGTGTCCACCGGAACGTGGCCTGACTGCAGTGACGTCAGCTACGTCAAGTCGTTCTCTGGGTAGGGAAAGAACTTAACCAGATAGGCCCTATCGGTCGCTTCTCTGTTCTGATAGTTTTGTGGCAGCCATTTCTTTCCCCCTCTCTTTTCTTTTTCTGTCTCTCTCCCCCACCCCCACCCCCAAATTCTTTCTACGAAGACGTTTAGGATGTCAGATTCTGGCCACATGCCCCCCCCTAGGCATAGGGGGGCCAGCATAGACAAAGGTCTTCGGTACCAAGTGTTCATTCCACGGTGACAGATATTGCCACTCTTGTATTGACCAGGGCGAGATGGTGAGTGGGTCAACTCTGAAACTCCCTGTACTCTACTTCTCTCTTGGGTAGGTCCCTGCCCCAACCCTCCGGCTTCTAGCACACACCCAGGGGCACTCTCTCCTCTCTGGATAAAGTTCCAGATGATCCGATCCGCTCCGAGGAGGAAGGGGAGCTGGCCGGGCCACCCACTGTGCGCCCCACCCCCGTCAGTCATAGGGTCCGTTCTTTTCAGGATGACACCGGCAGCGGTTGCTGGGTGTCACCTAGCGGCCACTTTGATCAGACCTCGGGATCCGGAAAGTCAGGTGACGTTGGGAGTTTAAGAGCTGACTCCCGGGAGGTGTGGAGGGCGGGGAGGAGAGCACGGTCCGGACGGTCCCACCCTCTTCTTCCCGGGCCCGCAGCTCTGGGCCCGCCCGGGGCAGCCCTAGCCTCTAGCGGGTCTCCGCCCACCCGCCCTGTTGTCTGCGGGAGGCGCCCCTCCTCCCGCTCTCTGCCTCCTCCCGGGACCGTAGGCCTCTGCCCGTCGTCTTTTTTATTTTTATTTTTTCCCTTTTGTTTGTTTCTCTTTTATCTTGTGTTTTAGGCTTATCGAATATCATATCGTATAAAAACTTAAATCACAGAATGAATTATATTAAGTAACAAGATGTGGCTTTTTATCCTACGCCGAGAACGATGAATTTTTCTCTTCGTGTCCATTTTCCTGTCCTGGAAGAAATACAAAGTTGCTCGTGATACTTCCCCATCATCTTCCAGTTTCCCCGACTGTCAACACGATGTATTCGATCGTATATCTTTGTGTGTGCACGTGGGCGCCTGTACCTATTTCTTTTCGGCATCAGTCTCAGGTCTTTTGGCACCTAGGGGGGAAAAAGGAGAAACCAATAAAGGACAGAAAGACGTTCTGTCGTTTTACGCTCCCCACCACCACCACCACCACCACCACCACTTTTGGGAGCTTGTAGTCTGGCCTATGTCCCCAAGGCAGGTTAAATCTTTTCTTAAAACTCCCAAGTGGTCCCCTGCCCCGCCCCCCCCCCCAGGTGGGCGGCCGGCAGAGTTCACAGGCTTTGTTTTTGGCAGAGCCTGGACGATTGAAATAATTAACCACAATCAACGCTAAAGCTGAGAACCCCTCCCCCCCTCATTAAAAGCTCTGTATTTCTGCCTAGCCCTATGTTCCGGGAAATTCGGAGGCTTGAGATGGGAAGGTCTACCCTATTTTCTCCTTTACCGGCAAAATAGACTCTCTCTTTCCTTCCTCCTCAAACAGCTTGTCCTCGTTATTCGGCCTCGTGGGCAAGTGGCCGAGCTTTCGGTAACACCAAGTCTTCTAAGTTGTGTTGTGTTATCGGTCTTGTTTTCTTTCTTTTCTTTTCTTTTCTTTTCTTTTTTTTTTTTGAGACAGGATTTCTTTCACTCTGTCCTCTCCCAGGCCGCCTTGGCCTGATTGTAGCTCACAGCAAGCTCCAAATCCAGGGCTTAAGTGATCCTCTCTGCCTCAGCCTTCTGAGTAGCTGGGACTATAGGCAAATGCTGCCACACCCGCCATAATTTTTCTTTTTTTTTTTTTTGTTGGTAGAGATGAGGTCTCATCGTGTTACCCAGGCTGGTCTCCAGCTGCTGGGCTCAAGTCACGCTCCCGTCTCTGCCTCCCAAGTTGCCGGGATCACGGGCATGAGCCACCATGGCCAGCCAGGTTATTTAAAGGTGATCGCTTTGCTATCCTGATACAAAACCCCAAATGTGCGAGTTTAAGGCACCAGACGGAGGGAGTCCCCACACTACATCGTCACGAACATTGAGGGTGGCTCACGAAACAGCTGGGATGTGGCCACACAGTAGTGATCGAGGAGATATATTCTAGTGGGATAGCAGAAATATAGAATGTCCTGAAGACACTAAATGTCGGAATGCCACAGCAGTCAATGGCTGACAAACTTCCATTCCATCGTGTCATGGTAGGCGGCTTACTTTTCTCCTGCTCCCTCGGTATGATTAAGGCCTGACGTAGAAAATGTCTACGTCTCATCCAAATCCATCGAGACGATGGAAGGGGGAACTGGGAGAGGAATAAAGAAAAACAAGAGGGGGAGAAGGAGGAAACTGCCTCCCCTGCCCCCATGCTACCCAATTAATAAATGAAGAATGGGCCGGGCGTGGTGGCTCACGCCTGTAATCCTAGCACTCTGGGAGGCCGAGGCGGGTGGATTGCTCAAGGTCAGGAGTTCGAGACCAGCCTGAGCGAGACCCCGTCTCTACTAAAAATAGAAAGACATTATATGGACACCTAAAAATCTATATAGAAAAATTAGCCGGGCATAGTGGCGCATGCCTGTAGTCCCAGCTACTCGGGAGGCTGAGGCAGTAGGATCGCTTAAGCCCAGGAGTTTGAGGTTGCTGTGAGCTACGCCACGGCACTCACTCTAGCCTGGGCAACAAAGTGAGACTCTGTCTCAACAAAAAAAAAAAAAAAAATAAATGAAGAATGGCCTCTTCCCTCCTCTTCCCAACCCCTAACTATGCCTGGAGGTGTATCGTAGGCCTACAGTCCTAAGAAATGTACAACTACTGATAGTAATGGGAAGAAATGCAGTCTAATAGGTTTCTGTGCAGTGGGACACCTGGCCAGGGCACTTACGGTGAATGGAGCTTGCAGGGCGGGCGGGAGGTTGCTCTGGGTGAGTCTGTGAGTTGGCGGTGAGTGGTGAGTGAATGTGAAGGCCTAGGACATTACTTACTGTAGGTTTTCATAAACCCTGGACACTTAGGCCACACGACATTTACCTTTAGAAATTTCTTTCTTCAATAATACATTAACCTTAGCTTACTGTAAGTGTTTTCACTTCATAAACTTTTCCATGGTGGTTTGGCTTTTTTTTTTTTGTTTGTTTGTTTGTTTGTTTTTCTTTCTTTCTTTTAAACTTTTGGACTCTTTTGCAACACCACGACTTAAAACACAAATGCGTTGCACTGTTGTACACAGATATTTTCTTTCTCTGTGTCCTTATGTGTTCCGTAAGCTTTTTCCTACTTTTAAAGTTTTTATCGTTCTATGCACTTTTCAAAATAATAAAAACTAAAACGGGGGGGGGGGGTGGGAGAGGGAAGGAGAGAAATACACACACATGAATATGTTTCCCAAGTGAACTGAGGAAGGGGGCCGAGTCAAGGTTCTCAGGGAGCCACCAGTGATGAAACGGTCAGGCTCAGAATCAGCATTGCAGAGTGGCTGCAGAGCCGGGGGGCCTGGACTGGCTACCTGGACGACACTCCGTGTTTGGTAACTTGGCGAGTCATACATCCTCTTGAGCCTCAGCCTCTTCATCTGCAAATGCAGAAATCATGGTGCCTACCCCACAGGGATATTGTGCAGAGTGAAAAAGCAAATGCAGGCAAAGCCCACAGAAGCACGCGTGGTAAACAGTAAGCCTTTAATCGTGGTCACAGTCGTTGTTATAGGATCATCTTCCTATGTCCTTGTCTTTTAAAGATTAGCAGAACCTCCCAGAAGATGAGAATGGGCTCCCCCTGAGCAAGTCTCGGCTGTAAAGTCACAGGCATGTTGAGCATGTGGCACAGAAGGCAGAATAAAAACCTGATCCCGGAACATTATGTTCCTGCAGGACATGAAATCATTGAAGGTATGGGAAATCCTACCTCATATCCGTTTTACTAGAACACCTATGATTGCGTACGCACATGGACGCACGCGCACGCGCACCCCAAACTTTTTGAGCTTCACAAAACAGCGTAACCAAGGAACACACTATGATGCTTCTTAGCGATCTATTTAGGCCCAGGTTACTCGTCACTCTGAGCCTGCCTCCTTATCTGTCCAATGAGAATAGTGTTTGTCACAATTATCGTCATCGTCATCCTACCTAACGCTTCTGGTAAAATTGAAGTGTGAGAACACCCGCTAGACAGAAAATCCATGTTATCTCTCAATTTTTCTTCCTCCTGATTTCTATCTGAATCTGTGAGCTCGCTTTGGTTCACTTCGGTTTTTCAAGAGGCTCCGGTTACCTTCTCTCCCACCTATATCGGATTGGGTCTGACGGAAGAAAGAAGGAAAAAAAAAAAAAAAACATAGTAAAGAAAGCAGAACAACATTTGTTTCTGAAGCAACCGATCAAACATTGCTGATGAGCCGGTCTTTTCTATTTCAGTAAACCAAGGAGGCCTATTGTCACGAGGATGTGAGGGGCCCGGGTAAGATTGGATGATTACCCCTAAAGGAGACAAAGCAGACAGACTATGGCACATGTGATCTTAGCCAAGAGAATAAACAGTGACCTCTCTGCCGAGTTGGGCCTTAGCATACCAAAGGGAAATAAAGGTGTAATAGGATGCTCAATTTTTACTCTGGAAACAGAGGTTGGTTGGGCACTGAACTGAGAACACTGAATTTTTTACCCTCCTTGATATTCACATAGGCTTAGAGGAGGCAAAAAAAAAAAAAAAAAAAAAAGAATACTGAGCCTATAAGTCATCCCTAAAACTCGGATTTTATGTTCCCTTGCCTTTTCATAACTGAGCAACACACAACATTAAAGAATGGACACAGGCCGGATGCGTTGGCTCAGGCCTGTAAACTTAGCACTCTGGGAGGCCGAGGCGGGAGGATCGCTCAAAGTCAGGAGTTCGAGACCAGCCCGAGCGAGAGTGAGACCCCCCGCCCCCGTCTCTACTAAAAATATAGAAAGAAATTGTCCAGACAACTAAAAATATATAGAAAAAAATTAGCCGGGCATGGTGGCACATGCCTGTGGTCCCAGCTCCTGGGGAGCCTGAGGCAGGAGGATCGACTGAGCCCAGGAGTTTGAGGTTGCTGTGAGCTAGGCTGACGCCACGGCACTCACTCTAGCCCGGGCAACAGAGTGAGACTCAGTCTCGGGGGGGGGGGGGCCCAAAAACAAACAAACAAACAAAAAAACTGGAAGGGACACAGACTTCCACAGGTTTGTGTGTGGCCCCTTTTACTTATTAACGCTACAGGACCTTAATTATTTGTGCTCTGAATCTGATATTCAAATTATCCTTGTGGCCAACGCGTTTGAACAGTAGATGGTAGGGGAAGAAGAGTTCACCTCCTGAATAGATGACAAGTAACGGGAGTACTGGTGAAATTACAAGTGGCTTACGTTTACACACTGAAAATCCCAGTTAGCCGCTACCATGAGTTCAAAGAAGAGATCTAAATTTCTGACCCTATGACCCTAAAAGATATTTCCTCCCATGGTGTCACAGATAAAAATAAAACTGCATCCTAGCACTTTGGGAAGCCTAGGGGGAAAGGATCGCTTGAGGCCAAGAGTTTGAAGTTGCAGTGATCTATGATGATGCTACTGCACTTTAGTCTGGGAAACAGAGTGAGGGCCCGTCAAAAGAAAAAAAAGAAAAAGACAAAAAGAAAGAGAGAGAGAGAGAGAGAGAGAGAGAGAGACAGAGACAGGAAGACACAAGGAAAGAAAGAAAGAGAGAAAGAAGAGAGGAGAAGAGAAGAGAAGCGTCAATCTATCCATTGCATTTTCTACCCTTTAGGTGACTGGGCTTCAGCAGGGTGATGTGATCTGACAAAGTTCATGTTGCTAAGAAATAAAGCACTGGAGTTCAAACTCTGAGTTTTCAAAATCCAGCATATCCCCCTACCCACCATACCGTGCCACCTCTGAGAGTGGATATCTCACAGAGGAGAGCTGTGGAGGCCATTCTTGGACAGACAGAGTCAAGTAGTGGAGACCATGGAGTCTCTGCTCTGCAGCCAGTCTAGAGACATATGGAGCCATTAACACTGCTTGTGAGGAAAATACCATGTCATAGGGAAACAGAAATATTTTCCGCCTTAGGCAGATACAATTTAGGAAAAGACCCGAAACCCCTCTTCTTCTAACAGTGCTTTCTGGTCAGATGCTGACCCCTTCGATTCACAGATTCAGATACATCATTCAATGCAAGCATTGTCAACAAGTCACTCTTTGCAGCTTTCTGAAATTTCTCGCATATAGCATACTTGTAAAGATGATCACTTATGTGAAGACACCACCCCTCCAGAAAAACAAAAACAAAACCAAAACAGAAGCCCACTTTTCTCTGCTGTGAAAATCAAGATCAGCTTTTATGAGATCCACTAAATTCACACAAGAAGTAAAATATAATCATACTGATATATGCAATTTTTCTCTTAGAACAGAATGCATGGTGCTCCTTATCGTCTCAGATACTGTCAACAGAAAGCACGCGGTGGATGAACAATCTCCGTGAGCTTTTCTACAGAGATGGGGTGGGGGTGTGTGTGTGTGTGTGTGTGTGTGATAAATAATGAGGGTTGAGGAGCAGATAAATGACTGGGGGAAAACAACAACAGCAACAACAACAAAAACCACTTCCTGGTTCCTCGATGCAAGCATTCATTTAAAGGGGATACTCGTATGTATACCTAGGTGGAAAGTGGAAGCAGCTTTAAAAAAAAAAAAAGAAAAATTGCTGCGAGCCCTGGTTATGATACGGCAATAAGCGCTAGCTCTTGGAAGGTGTAAAACATATTCACGGTGGCTTACGCCAATCTGGGATGTACAAAGACGAGCTTGAGCACCACCACCAACCAAAAATATGAATGAATACCTGGCTAGCGATCAGGATCAGACATAATAGAAAAGAAAAAGCTCCCAAGGCTAAAATAATGTGAACACGATTGACTCGTCCATGGAAAAGAACCCCAAATCACTGCAAAATAATTTAAAGAGTTTTATTCTGAGCCCAACGGCCGTGATCATGGCCCAGAGAGCTACGCCCAAGAAGCCTTGAGCAAGCGGACCCATTGTGGTGGGGTGGGTTACAGTTTGGCTTCATACATTTTAGGGAGACAGGAATTACATGTAAAATCACAAATCAAAACATGGAAGGGGTACATTGGTCTGGGCTGAAAAGGCAGGACATCTGGCAGTTGGGGGGGGGCGGGGGAGGGAGGGTGCGGTGTTTACAGGTTTACAGCTGGGTTTAAAGATTCTTTGATTTGCAATTGATGACATAAATGAACCTCTGCCTAAAGGCTTTGCATCATGTTTTCAGTTAAGGTAAGGAGGTCTGCTAATCACAGACAAGCCACTGGACAGTTTACCCAAAACTCAAGTGCCCTGTAGTTCAGTAAACGGTTGGCCTGCTAGATATGCGTTAAGCTTTGTCTTGCCTGGCCTTAGGCCCGTCGGACATTCAGTATCTCATTGTTATAAAATCTGACTCCATCAGGGAGGGGTGTCTGACTTCCCCTGTCCTTGCGGGGCAGCAGCTCAGGTTTAAGGGTTTTTCTAGGGTTCCCTGGGCCAACCACGGGACGGGTCAGCTGGCGGTGGCGGGCGGGGGGCGGCTTAAGATTTTATTTTAGTTCATAGACTCCAGAAATGGTGTTTCCCTGGCAAAGACACACGAGTTCATGAAAAGCTTTCATTCAGTTGGTCTGGCTCCTCCCTGAGGTCGTCTCCCTGCCCCCCACTCCTCCCATCCCCTGGGGCCGGAGCGGGGGGGGGGGGGGGGGGGAGGGGTGAAGGCCCAAGAGGAGAGGCGCGTGGGGGAGGTGCCGCTCCCAGAACCAGAGACTCGTCTGGGCCCCACGTAACCCAGCCACCGCGACCGCTTCGCCCGAGGAGGTGCCCAGCAAGTCGTGCTTCTGCCCCTCGGGATTGCCTGCGGGCTGGGGGCGGGGTACGAGCTCCCGGCCCAAGAGGCAAACCCCTAGCCTGGCCGCACAGATGGCCGGGCCCCCGGCGGAGCCCTTCCGCCGTTTTCCACCCCTCCTCCACTCACTGCGCTGACTGCGCATGCGCGCTCGCACGTAGCCGCCTCGGGCTTCTCTCGGGCGGAGCCGCTTTCAGCCGCGACCCCGCCCCGCGAGCTGACTGCGCATGCGCGCTTGCACGTAGCCGCCTCGGGCTTCTCTCGGGCGGAGCCGCTTTCAGCCCCGACCCCGCCCCGCGAGCTGCCGCTTCCAGGCGGCACAGCGCATGGGGGAGGGGACGGAGCTCTAAAGAAATCAGTCCCCTCCGTCTCCTGCCTCAGGAAAAGCCCCAAACCCTTGGAGAACTGCCACCCACCGCCACTGCCGTGTGTGTGTGTGTGGGGGGGGGGGGCGGGGGGGCTGGGTCTTTACTTTGTGTCCTCCTTGTGGCCCAGTCCAAGGCGGCTGGGCTGCCAAACAGATCGTCTCGAGAGGGAGGCAGGAAGGGCCCAGGTCTGGACAGGGGTGGATTGGACCCCTCCACCCTGGGGTGTGGACTTGTGACCGAAAGCTCAGCTGCTTGTCCACGAGGCCGAATAACGAGGACAAGCGGTATGAGGAGTAAGAAAACAGAGAGTCTACTTTGCTGACAAAGGAGGAAATAAATAGGGTAGAGCTTCTCAGTCTCAAACCCCCAAATTTCGTGAACATAGGCCTAGGCAGAAATACAGAGGTTTTTAAAGGAGGGAGGGTTGGTTCTCAGCTTCAGGCAATTACTGCAGTTAGCTGTTCTAAAGGTCCCGTCTCTGCTGAGAAGAAATCCCTTGAACTCTGTGGGCCGCCCACCCTGGGGGCCACCTGGAGTTATAACCAAAGAGTTAACGTGCCTCAGGGATGCAGGCCGGGCTGCAAGTTCCCAAAAGCCTGGGGGAAGTTTTAAAAAGACAGAAAATCTTTCTGCCCTCTTCCCCTCCCACCCCCCCACAAAGCCATTTTCTCTGGTGCAGACTCGGCACCCTCCCTGCCCCCCCCCTCCCCGTGCAGGCCTGTTTGTCCTCAATCATCTGTGAGGTTCACGAGGAGGAGATGCTCTCTCGCTCTCCCCACCCTCTTTCTTCCCTTAGGAAATCCTCAGCGCTGTTCCACACACTCAAGGTGGCGGGCCTGCTCCGGCCACCAGCCACCTCTTGTGCCACCTCCCGCCCCCCCCCCCCGCCCCCAACGGAGTAGGTGTACAGACAGGAGCACACTTTACCGGAGGGCGCCTGGGGATGAAGAGTTGTGGTGGCCAAATGGGGGATGCGGGGCGGGGAGGAGAGTGGCTGGCATTTGGCAAAGAGTGACACGGAGTGGCCATCCAGGCTTGTCTGAAAAGTGGGACTACGAGCCTGAGAGCGCCGACGGAGTCGATGGACATGGTCACTGCTGTGGGATGTCTCTTTTACCACGATGTAACACCAAAGCAAACCCCTGACCCGCTGGGTCGGAGAAGGCCTTGTGGGCAATTTAGAAAAGCCATGGCATGGCCATTTGGAATACTTCCTGCCTCTCCGGGAATCAAAAATTAGAAAGGACCATGGGTTCTGTATTAACGTACCAAAGGCAGGCAGAATTTTAGCCTTTTAAAGCCTGCCCTGGCCCTATCTCAGCAAGGCAGTGGCACCCCAAGTTCCGTGACATTTCTGCACTCGGCGGCTGACTTCTTCAGCCATCTGTTGCGATGCCCCTGCCAGGTGGCCACTCACTCGCCCCTTCAGTTCAACCCTTGTACCAGAAAGTGTTGCCTTCTTCCTAACCCCTATGGGGGGACCGGGGGGTGACGTGTGTGGGGGGGGGTAGTGGAAATGGGCAGACCCCACAGGTGCAGCCTCTTCCAGGTCATAATGGGCCTGAGGCAGCGTGGGATTCCCCCGGAAGGGAGGCAGGGTGGCACTACGGCACCGAAGCCTGACGCCGGCGGCCACGTGGATGGTGGGGGACACGTTAGACCGCTGAGATGCAGCCACTGAGAGCCACCCCGCAGCAAGAGGTCTCTCTGGCAGAGCAGGCACTGAGTCCGCAAGTCAAGACAGCTGGGAGGCCTGGGAGACAGAGGCCCTGGATCTCAGGTCCCGGGGTGGGGGCGGGGGGCAGTGCCAGTGCCTGGAGAGAGAGAGAGCCCAGGCTCCAGAGGCCATGATGGGGCCTGGTGGGCAGGGCCGAGGAGGTCAAGGCCGGGTGTGGTGGGGTCCGGGATGAGGGGCTTGGGGTGACGGGCAGGGAGAACGACCCGTTCACTCAGACGTGCCCTCAGAGGAAGGCAGAGGTGCGTTTTGCCTTCCTCCGGCTAGTGGAACGCTCGGCATTTCTTTCCTTCAGAGCTGGGTTGAACCGGTGTGGCATCTGTTATAGTACGGAGTGCGAGACAGGACAACCTAGAGACCGAATTGAGCCAAGTCATGAGTCCACATTAGCTGGCCAGCGACCACCCCCTGCCCTGTTAGGGTACAGGTACAGAGAATGGCCCCGAGCCGAAAAAAGCAGGAAGGTTTCAGACTATCCTAAGCTAGAGCTCCGTGACTTTAGGCACGGCGGTTGAAACAACACTATACCACCTACTCCGCAGCTGTGTGGTCCGGGACCAGCCTCGGGCCCCCGTTTCGTTTCGGTTACAGTCTTTAAGCGAGCAGGTTTACAGAAACAGATAGCTCCAATTAAGGAACATTCTTTCAGGCGTTAAGCAAGCACAATCAATTTTACGACAGGCAGCTGGAAAGTTTAAACACTTAGTTACAAGTTAATTGCTTTGTTTTATCTCCGCAAGGTACGTATTTCCAATTACAGACATAGGTCAAGCGGACATCGGTCACCTAGCGAGCAAGCATAAGTTTTCAAGTGGGCCTTTACAGCGTCCAGACAGGCCTCGGTCCAGTTATTGTGCATTCTTTTTGACCACTTGGAAAGCTACTAGCACCGTTCCGGGCCTCACCTCACTCACGCGGAACTACAGAGTGATGACCTGGGGTGGGTGGGTGGGTGTGTGTGTGTGTGTGTGTGCTCCCTCCTGTGGTGGGAAGGGTGATCTGCTCGCCCACCCGGCGTGGTGTCCCCCACCCCTGCCCCATCTTGGCGTTTACAGAAAACAAACACGAACACAAGAGAGGGAGCCGGAGGAGGAGGAGGAACATATGCTGCTATCCAGGTTATCCTGGGAGGCTTCCTAGCCATTTCTGAGGAAACAGTGTCTCCTGGCTGTCTCCCGTAGTTTTATTTATTGACTTATTTATCTATTTTTCCTTTTGGCTTGAACCCATTCTTTTCGTTTCGGCATCTCATCTGACATCCTCTTCTGAGAGGAACCTGGAAACGTTTCCCCGTGTTGCATCTTTTCAGGCTCTGTACGACTGACGAGCATCGTCCCTCTTCAGTCACTGGGCTCTTTGCTAGCCAGGCCTTAATTCTCCACGTTGTAAACCCCAGATCGGATCTCCGCCCGGAGTCCTGTAGAGACCCACCGAATCGATGTTTGGACTGGGATGTCTCGTAGACCTTACCTATTAAAAACCGATCCAGGCCAGGCTTGGTGACTCACGCCTGTAATCCTAGGCCAAGGCGGGGAGGAGGACCGACCGCTTGAGGTCAGGAGTTCGAGACCTGCCTCGGCAAAAGCAAGACCCCCGTCTCTACCAAAAATAGAAAAAAATTAGCCGGGCATGGTGGCACACGCCTGTAGCCCCAGCGATTTGGGAGGCTGAGGAAGGAGGATCGCTGGAGCCCAGGAGTTTGAGGCTTCCAGTGAGTGAACTATGCCCTGCTCCCCCGCCACCCCTCCCCATCATCTCTAACGAAATGACAGTAAAATAAAATAAAATAAAATAAAGCTCAGAAAAAAAAAAAAAAAGTACTATGTAGTGAGACCGATCCTAAGAACACGGGGGCGGGGAAGGAAGTCACTACCACGGTATAAAATTGTATAAACGTTACCCGATTCTGTGTGCGTGCGTTTTCTGAGAAATGACCCCCTTTTGCTATGGGGCCGGGACTGGAGTCCCAGTTTGGGACCATAGGATTCCCCGCACTCGACTCCAGACTGATTCGACCTAGGGTTAGCTCTGTGTAAACACTCTTTAGACGTGGGTGTTTTATGGATTTCTGTCCTTCGGGAGAAACGACTGGCCCGGGTACAGGAGTGAGTGAATGTACCGACCGTCTTCTCCCATCTCTCTCTCTCTCTCTCTCTCTCTCCCTCCCACACACAGGCACACGCGCGCGCACACACACACACACACACACACACACGCCGTTTCCGGGAGCGCCCACTTCATGCGCTTCGGTCCACCGTGACAGATAGTCCAACTGTGAGATCATCGTGAGTGGCTGCGCCTAGGCCCCGCTCTGAACCTCTCCGTACTGTTCGTGTGTCTTCAGCAGGTCCTGCCTCCACCCGTGGCATCTAGCACGGGCCGATGGGTCCCTGTCCTCTCTCCCTGCCGTGGACGCCCCCCTCCGGCCCCCCGCCCCCGGGGGCTCTCTGGTCGACTAGTGGTGGGGAGTGTGCCCGAGGGCTGAGAGACGTGGTCCGAGAGGGGCCGGGAGGAGGCCTGCGACCCAGTGTGTACCCACTCCCGCCCCCACGCTCCCTCCCCCACGAGGGAGCCCGTCCTTTCCAGGCTGACACTTGGATCGGTGGATGACGGGGGTCACCTGGCGGCGGGCGAGCGTTATGGGAAAATCCGGTAGGCGTGTTGCGACGTCCTGCCACAGAGATGGCTCTGGCGACAGCCTCGGGCCGCCCCACCCTGGCCCCCCGGCCAGGCCCCGTGAATGTGTTCTCTCTGTCCCTGACTTCTTTCTTTGTTTCACCAGCCGGCGTGCTCTGAGAATGTGAAGTGTATCATAGTTCCACCCTGGGTTTCATGATCCTAAGATAGGAAGGGGTTTTATGATTCCACGACAGAAAGGTTTTCTCATCCTATCATCTCTCCCCCCCCCCCTTTCTTTCTTTCTCTTCCTCCTTCTGCCTTTTCTTTACTTCTTTGTTCTTTCCTTCTTTCAGTCTTCCTGTCTTCCTTCCTGCCTGCCTGCCTTCCTTCCTTCCGTATTTCTTTCCTCTCTTCCTTTCTCCTGTTATCCTGTGTTTCTATCTCTGTTTTTTCCATCTTTCTTCCCCCTTTCTACTTTCCTACCTTCTTTCTTTCTCATTCTCTCCTTTCTCTCTCCTTCCTTCTTCCTTTCTGTCTCTTTCTATACTGTCTCTCTCCTTCCTTCTCTCTATCTTTTTCTCTTTCCATCTTTCCGTGCTCTTTCTTTTTCTCTCTTAATTTCCTTTCTTTTTCTTTTCTTTCTTTCCCTCCTTCTGTCTCTGTCTGTCTTTCTTTCTTTCTTCTTTCTTTCTGCTTCCATCCTTCCTTCCTTTTTCTCATTCTCTTTCTTTCTGCCTGTCTTTTCTTTCCTTATTTCTTCTTTCCTTCTGTCTTTCTGTGTTTCCTATCTCCTTCCTCCCTTCCTTTTTCTTTCTTCCCCGTGCCCTCTTCCTGTCTTTTCTTATTTACTGTTTTCTTCTTTCTGACTTTCTCTCTCTGTTTCTCCGTCTCTTTTCTTTCTGTTCTTTTCCTTTCTCTCCCTTTCTCTCTTTCTGTTTCTGCCTGTCTGTCTCTCGGCTATGTTGTGGTCTGTGCAGAGACGGGTTTGGTGGACGATGTCGGTGGTCGGGCCGACCCATCCTTTCTTTGATCCCAGTGCTAGCCAGGCCGGGGCCTGCTTAGCTTCCAAGATCAGACGAGATTGGGCGCGTTCAGGGTGGCGTGGCCCTAGACTGACCCGTCATTTTTCGATGGCTTCCGTGGGGAGTAGGGGGACTGTGTTTGATGCCCCCGGGGGACCTTCTGGACTCTGAAATGATGGGCTCCAGAGGGTTGCCCCGTGTTTTGCAGCAGACCTCTGGTGGCTGGCGCCGGTTGTGGTCGGGCTCCACCTGGCGGCCGCTTTTCTACAAGTCTCTTGTCCTCTGAATCTTCGGTGCAGCAGGCAAAGCAGGGGACAGTCCCCGATGCGAGCGAGGCTGAGTTCCGGGAAGCAAGCAGCCTTCGCGGGGCCATCTGGTTCGTGCCGGGACGCCGGCTGGGACATCTGGGAGGCAGAGCTTGGGCCTGCAGGGCTGTGTGGCGGGAGGACGTTGTCGCCGCGCTTCCAGGCTCAGCCAGCCAGGCGGCTTGCGGGGCTGCCCGGGCAGGTCGACCAGCACGCTGTGGCCGCTTTGGAGACCCGACCCACCCCGCGGGGACAGGAAGGAGACGGCACACGCGGGCGGGAGAGGGGGGTGTCCGGCGACCGGCCGCCGTCCCGTGCATGCGTGTCCCTCTCCCTCGGCCTCGCCTTTCCCACCCATTTTCCCTGGTTCCCGCTCAGGAGGCAGGGACAGCCCTGTGAGTGGCACCCAGTCGTCCGTGGCTTCTTCCGAGTCCTACTCTGGGGGCGCGGACCGGGCCCTGGGTGGCGCGGGTGGCCGGCGAGGGCGACCCCTGTCGGCCCGCGGGCGCTCGTGGGCCGCGGCGGTCCCGTCCCGATGTTTTCTCCTCCACAAGTCCCCGTGCTGGGGCCGGGGACTGGGGCCGGGGACCGGGCCCTGGGTGGCCCTGGGTGGCGCGGGTGGCCGGCGAGGGCGACCCCTGTGGGCCCGCGGGCGCTCGTGGGCCGCGGCGGTCCCGTCCCGATGTTTTCTCCTCCACAAGTCCCCGTGCTGGGGCCGGGGACCGGGCCCTGGGTGGCCCTGGGTGGCCGGCGAGGGCGACCCCTGTCGGCCCGCGGCCGCTCGTGGGCCGTGGCGGTCCCGTCCCGATGTTTTCTCCTCCACAAGTCCCCGTGCTGGGCCCTGGGTGGCGCGCGTGGACGGTGAGGGCCTCCCTGGCCCTCTACGCCACGGGGGCCGACCAGATGTCCCTGAGTGCCCCTTGTCTGCTGGCGCTGGGGACCTGCTGGGGACAGGTGGCCGTGTCGAGTGTCGTGGGGGCAGGCGTGTTCAAGTGGCTCGGTCCCCGTCTTCCTGCGCGGTGTTTTTGATCACCTCATATCGTCATCTTCCGCCTGCAGGTTAGTACTGACACGCTGTCCTTCGGCGACTGTCGCTGGAGGGGTTGGGCCTCCGCACGCGGACAGGGTTCTGGGTTCCTGGGGATCCAGCGCCCTGCCCTGTTCCCTTTGAGCTGACCGCCTGGGCCCGCGCGCCGGCTCTAGGGCGTCGGAGTGTCCCGACGGTGGTGCCCGCCTCTCGCGTTGGTCTCTTGTCCCCTCGAGAGACGGCACCCGGGGGAGGGGGGGAGGTTTGCGGCAACCTTCCCCCTTACCCCGCTGGCTCTGTGCCGTTGCGTGTCAGGCGGTCCTCGTCTTTGGGTTGTGCTTGGGAGGCGGGGCTGGCGAGGCTGAAGCGGGCTCCTCCGATCGCTGTCCTCGCCGGTCTGACTGACCTCCCCCAACCCTCCCCGTCCTCGGGGCCTGATCGATGTGGTGACGTCGCGCTCTCCCGGGCCTTGAGCCGCGTGCCAGGCGAGGGACGGTCCATTCATGGTGAATGGTGGCCGCTCTTCTCGTTCTGCCCGCGGGCACCTCACCTCTCCTTCCCCGCCTGTGGGCGGTGCGTGGGAGGCGCGGGTGCGAGACTATCCGGCCCGACCGCGGTCGCCCCGCCCTCGGCCTCGTGGCGTTGGCGGGGGGTCGTGAGTCCTCTTGACGCAGCGGGCAGCCCTCGCTCGCCCTGTGTGGCTGTTGCCTGGCCGGGGTCCCCCCTGCCCGCGACGGACGGGTGCGGGGCCGTGCCGCCCGCCCGGTCGCGCGCCCCGTTTGGCGCGCGGCTGCTGGGTCTGTGTGGCCCTTTTGTGGTGCCCCCGGAGCGCACCGGGTTGTTCTCCAAGGTGCCCGAAACCGAGCGGTGGTTGTCGTCCTCGTTCCCGGCGTCCCCCCTCTGGTCGCCGCTGCAGCGTCTGCTGCGTTGGGTACACCCTCGAGCAGCGTGCTTGGGGTTGGGGGGGTCGAGGCGGGCAAGCCTAGAGGCATCCTCCTGCGCTGCGTGGGCGGGCGGGGGGCGTTGTCTCGGCGTCCCCACGATGTGTGCGTGGCGGACTTCGAAAGGCGAGCGCACGGCTTGTGCTCTTCCCACCCTGCCCGAGGGGGGGGTGGTTGCACGGTCGTGTGGGCGATCGTGGTGGGGCTGGGCCGGCGACGTGGTGCCGGCCGGCCCCGTGGGGGGCCTCTGCCACCGGCCTGGTCTGCCTCGGTGACCCCTCTCCCATACCGACGGGGGAGTGTTCCCCTCGAAGTGAGGGGGCTTTTGGACCAGGGGCCCCGACCGCGAACGCTCAGGAGTCGCCAACCGTGCGTGTTTTGCCCCATGCCGCAGACCCCCCCCACACCTCCCCCAGGGCGTGCCTGAACGCCTCCGCCCAGGGCCCTTACGGGGGCGACCGGGGGTCGGGGGCGATCCACCTTCGGCGAGAAAGCGTCTTCTCTAGCGATCATGGAGGCGTGTCCTCTTCTGGGGTTTGTCGGATCCCCCAGCCCGCCGCCTCTCTGCGCGTCGTCAGCCGCCGCCCCTGCGGCTGCCAGTTGTGCGTGGGCAGAGTTCCCTCCTCCCCTGCCGTGGGGGGGAGCGGTCCGCCGGCCCCCGCGGTGGGGGCCGAGTGCCACTCTTCGCCTAACGTGGTCCGCGCCTCCCCCCTGAACTCTGGGGGAGGGTCACGCCGGGCCGGGCCGGCGTTCCAGCTGTGAAGGGCGCCCGCGTGTGTGCGCTGCGTGCCCCGGCCGCGGGTCGCCCCGGTGTGCGCTGGGGGAAGGGGGTGGTGGTGCGGCCCGTCTCGCGCCCCCTCCCCATCCCCTGTGAGCGTGCGGCCCTCCACCCGGTCCCGTGCCAGGCCGCGGATGGATGGGCGCTCCCGTGCTGGCGCCTGTGGATTGCGGCTGGGGG
>NW_027183063.1:107500-117476 GCF_041146395.1 Eulemur rufifrons | reverse complement strand
GGTGGTGGTTTGTAGGGCATACTAAACTGTAGTTTGGAAGAAGTACGAGAGTCCTATATAGGAACACTTACATTCACACAGAGAAAGCACTTATGGCGTCAGGTTTTGTAGGCATGCTAAACTGTAGTTTGGAAGAAGTTGGAGAACCTTATACAGGAAAGATTACCGTCACCCAGGGAAAGCAACACTCGGGAGATTTTTTTGTACACATGCTAAACTCTAATTTGGATGAAGTGTGAGAGTCAAACATGGGACCGCTTACATTCCCTCAGAGAAACAACACTGGGGTGGTTTTTGTAGGCATACTAAATAGTTTGGAAGAAGTACGAGAATGATATTTGGGAACGCTTACATTCACACAGAGAAAGCAACTACGTGGTGGTGTTTTGTAAGCATGCTATAGTTTGGAAGAAGTTCCAAACCTGAACAGTCATTTAGAGAAAGCAACTCTTGGTGGGTGATTTTTAGGTCTGCTAAATTGTATTTTGAAAGAAGTACCAGAGTGATATATACTAATGCTTACATTCATGCAAAGAAAAAACCATGGGGTGATGTTTTGTGGGCATGTTAACCTGTAGTTTGGAAGAAGTTGGAGAGTCTTATTTAGGAAAGCTTACAGTCACCTAGAGAAAGCAACTCTCGGGAGAGCCTTTCTTGGCCTGCTAAACTCTACTTTGCATCAATTGTGAGAGTCAAACATGGGAATGCTTTCATTCATTCAGAGAACGCAACGTTTGGGTGGTGGTTTGTAGGCATTCTAAACTGTATTTTGGAGGAAGTACGAGAGTCATGTATATGAACGCTTACATTCATGCAGAGAAAGCAACTGTGGGGTGGTTTCTAGGCATGCTAAACTCTAGTTTGGACGAAGTTTGACAATCACATATAAGAAAGCTTAGAGTCACTTAAAGCAAATCTCTGGGTGTGGAATGTAGGTGTGCCAAACTCTATTTTGGTTTCAGAGTGAGAGTCATATATGGGAAGGCTTACATTCACTCAGAGAAAGCAACGATGGTGTGGTGGTTTGTAGGCATACTGAACTCTAGTTTGGAAGAAGTAGGAGAATGATATATGGGAACGCTTACATTCATGCAGAGAAAGCAATTATGGGGTAGCTTTTTTGTAGCCATGCAAATCTCTATTTTGCAAGAAGTTAAAGAGTAATATATAGGAAAGCGTACCGTCATTTATAGAAACCAACTTTCGGGGGATGATTTGTAGGCCTGCAAAATTCTACTTTGGAAGAAGGGGGAGAGTCATATGGGGGACTGGGTATATTCACTCGGAGAAATCAACGACGGGGTTGTGGTTTGTAGGCATACTAAACTCTAGTTTGGAAGAAGGACGAGAATCATTTATAGGAACGCTTACATTCATGCAGAGAAAGCAACTATGGAGTGATGTTTGTATGCCTACTAAACGATAGATTGGAGGATGTTCGAGAGTCATATCTGGAAAGCTTACAGTCATTTAGAGAAAGCAACTCTCTGGGGGTGGTTCGTAGGCCTGCTAAACTCTATTTTCAATGAAGTGTTCGAATCATATACAGGAACGCTTACATTCACTCAGAGAAAGCAACGTTGGGGTGGCCGTTTTTGAGCATACTAAACTCTACTTTGGAAGAGGTACGAGAGACATACATAGGAACGCTTACATTAACACAGAGAAAGCAAATACGGGGTGCTGTAGTGCAGGCATGCTAAACTATAGATTGGAAGAAGTTCGAAAGCTGACAGTCACTTAGAGAAAGCAACTCTTGGCGGGTGATTTTTAGGTCTGCTAAATTGTATTTTGAAAGACGTACAAGAGTTATATACACAAACGCTTACATTTATGCAGAGAAAGAAACTATGGGGTGATGTTTTGTTGGCATGCTAAACTGCAGTTTGAAAGGACTTCCAGAGTGTTATATAGGATAGCTACAGTCACCTAGAGAAAACAACACTCGGGACAGCTTTGCAAGCCTCTAAACACTAATTAGCAGCAATTGTGAGAGTCAAATATGGGAAAGCTTACATTCACGGAGAGAACACAACGTTTGGGTGGTGGTTTGTAGGCATAATAACTGTAGGTCGGAAGAAGTAGGAGAGTCATATATATGAACAGTTACATTCACGCAGAGAAAGAAACTGTTGGGTGGTGTATGTACGCATGTTAATCTATACTTTGGAGGAAGTTTGAGAGTCATATCTGGGGAAAATTACAGTCACATAGCTAAATCAACCATCGGGGACTGGTTTGTAGGTCTGCTAAATTCTATTTTGGAAAAAGTGATTCATATAAGGGAATGCTTATGTTCACTCAGAGAAAGCAACGATGCGGTGGTGTACTGTTGGCATGCTAAACTTTAGTTTGGAAGAAGTTCGAGAGCTTTACATAGGAAAGCTTACATTCACCTAGAGAAAGCAACTCTCAGGATGTGGTTTATAGGCCTGGTGAACTCTAATTTGGATCAAGTGTGAGAGTCATACATACGAGTTCCAAAATACAGTTTAGTATGCCTACAAACCACCAGCCTAACATTGCTTTCTCTGAGTGGATATAGGCCTTCCCTTATATGAATCTCGGACTGCTTTCAAAATGCAATTTGCCGGACCTACAAAACACCGCCCGAGAGTTGCTTTCTCTCACTATAAGCTTTCCTATATATGACTTTGGGACATAGTTTAGCATGCCAACAAAAGGCCACCCCATAGTTTGCGTGAATGTAAGCGTTCCTATGCATCACGCTCGTACTTCTTCCAAAGTATAGTACACCTACCAACCACCTCCCCAACGTTGCTTTTTCTGAGTGAATGTAAGCATTCTTTTATTCTCGTACTTCCTCCAAACTCCAGTTTAGTGTGACTAAAAATCACCACCGCAACCTTGCTTTCTCTGAGTGAATGTTAGCGTTCCCATTTAAGATTCACACTTCATCCAAAATAGAATTTGGCAGAACTACAAACCGGCCCCCAAGGGTTGCTTTCTCTGTGAGACTGTAAGCTTTCCTATTACTCTTAACTTCTTCGCAACTAGAGATTTGCATGCCTACAAAACACCACCCCATAGTTGCCCTCTCTGCGTGAATGTAAGCACTCATATATATGACTCTGCTACTTCTTCCAAAATACAGTTTAGTATGCTTACAAACAACCAACCAAACGTTGCGTTCTCTCAGAGAATGTTAGCGTTCCCAAGTATGACTGTTCCAAATGATGCAAAGTAGAGTTTAGCAGGCTTACAAACTATCTCTCGAAAGTTGCTTCCTCTGGGGGACTGTAAGCTTTCCTATAAAAGACTGTCGAACGTCTTCGAAACTATATTTCAGCACGCCAACAAAACATAACCACATAGTTTCTTTCTCAGCATAAATATAAGCGATTTTATATATGACTCTTGTACTTCTATCAAAATACAATTTAGCAGACCTCAAAATCAACCGCCAAGAGTTGCTTTCTCTAAGTCACTGTCAGCTTTCGAACTTCTTCCAAATTATATTTTATCATGCCTACAAAACACCACCCCATAGTTGCTTTCTCTGCGTCCATATAATCGTTCATATATATGACTCTCGTACTTCTTCCAAACTGGAGTTAGTATACCTACAAACCGGCACCCAAATTTACCTTTCTCTGAGTGAATGAAGCGTATCCATGTATGCCTCTTTCACTTCATCCAAATTAGAGTTTAGCGGCTTACAAACCACCTCCTGTGAGTTGCTTTCTCTAGGTGACTGTAAACTTTCCTATATAAGACTCTCGAACTTCTTCCAAACTACAGTTTAGCATGCCAACAATACAGCGCCCCATCGTTGATTTCTCTGAGTGAACATAAGCGTTCCCATATATGACTCTCACTCTTCTTCCAAAATAGAATTTAGCAGACCTACACAACACCCGATGGTTCCAATTCTCTAGGTGACTTTAATTTTTCCCACATATGACTCTCGAACTTTCTCCAAACTAGATTATGATGATTACATAGACCACCCCACAGTTGCTTTCTCTGCGTGAATGTAACCGTTCATATATGACTCTCCTACTTCTTTTGAACTACAGCATTTATTCCTACAAACCATCACGACAACGTTCTTTCTGTGAGTGAATGCAAGCGTTCTCACACTTCATCCAAATTACAGTTTAGCAGACCTACCAACAAACTACAGAGATTTGTTTTTCTCTGTGTCACTGTAATCTTTCCTATGTAAGGCTCTCGAACTTCTTCCAAACCACAGTTTAGCATGCCAACAAAATACGATCACAGAGTTGCTTTCTCTGCGTGAATGTAAGCATTCGTATATATGACTCTCCTACTTCCTCCAAAATACAGTTTAGAATGCTTACAAACCACCACCCAAACGTTGCGTTCTCTGAGTCAATGTAAGCGTTCCCATGTTTGACTCTCACAATTGATGCAATCTAGAATTTAGCATGCTTAGAAACAATCTCCCGAGAGTTGCTTTCTCTGGGTGACTGTAAACTTTCCTATGTAAGACTCGCGAACTTCTTCCAAACTACAGTTTAGCATGCCAACAAAACACCGCCCCATAGTTGATTTCTCTTCGTGATCATAAGCGTTCCCATATATGACTCTCATTCTTCTTTCAAAATAGAATTTAGCAGATCTACAAAATGGCCCCCGATGGTTGCTTTCTCTAAGTGACTGTAATTTTCCCCAGATATGACTCTCGAAATTCCTTCAAACTACAGATTAGCATGCATACATACGCCACCCAACAGTTTCTTTCTCTGCGTGAATGTAACCGTTCATACATATGACTCTCCTACTTCTTCCGAACTACAGTTATTATGCCTACAAACCACCACCCAAACGTTGTGTTCTCTGAGTGAATGTAAGCGTTCCCATGTTTGACTCTCACAATCGCTGCTTGTTAGAGTTTAGCAGGCTTGCAAAGCTCTCCTGAGTGTTGCTTTCTCTAGGTGACTGTAAGCTATCCTACATAACACTCTCGAACTTCTTCCAAACTGCAGTTTAGCATCCCCACAACACATCACCCCATAGTTTCTTTCTACGCATGAATGTAAGCGTTTGTACATAAGACTCTGACACGTCTTTTAAAATACAATTTAGCAGACTTAAAAAATCACCCGCCAAGAGTTGCTTTCTCTAAGTGACTGTCAGCTTTCGAACTTCTTCCATTCTATAGTTTAGCATGCCTGCACTACAGCACCCCGTATTTGCTTTCTCTGTGTTAATGTAAGCGTTCGTATTTATGTCTCTTGTACCTCTTCCAAAGTAGAGTTTAGTATGCTCACAAACGGCCACCCCAACGTTGCTTTCTCTGAGTGAATGTAAGCGTTCCTGTATATGATTTTAACACTTCATTGAAAATAGAGTTTAGCAGGCCTACGAACCACCCCCTGAGAGTTTCTTTCTCTAAATGACTGTAAGCTTTCCAGATATGACTCTCGAACATCCTCCAAACTATAGTTTAGTAGGCATACACACATCACTCCATAGCTGGTTTGTCTGCGTGAATGTAACCGTTCATATATATGACTTTCCTACTTCTTCCGAACTACAATTAAGGCCACAAACTGCAACCCAAACCTTGCGTTCTGAGTGGATGTAAACCTTCCCATACTTGACTTTAAGAGTTGGTGCAAATTATCAGGCTTAGAAATCATCTCCCAAGAGTTGCTCTCTCTAGGTGACTGTAAGCTTTGCTATATAAGATTCTAAACTTCCTCCAAACTATAGTTTAGTAGGCATACAAACCTCACTCCATAGTTGCTTTCTCTGCATGAATGTAAGCGTTCCTATATATGATTCTCGTACTTTCTCCAAACTAGAGTTTAGTATGCCTACAAAACACAACCCCATCCTCGATTTCTCTGAGTCAATGTACGTGGTCCCCAATATGACTCTCCCACTTCTTCCAAAGTAGAGTTTTGCAGGCCTACCCTTCATCCCCCGAAAGTTGGTTTCTATAAATGAGTGTACGCTTTCCTATATAACTTCTTCCAAACTAGAGATTAGCATGGGTACAAAAAAGCCACCCCATAATTGCTTTCTCTGCATGAATGTAAGCGTTCCCATATATCATTTTCCTACTTCTTCCAAACTAGAGTTTAGTATGCCTACAAACCACCACACCATCGTTGCTTTCTCTGAGTGAATGTAACCCTTTCCATATATGACTCTCAATCTAAACCAAAATAGAGTTTAGCACGCCTACATTCCACACCCAGAGATTTGCTTTCTCTAAGTGACTCTAAGCTTTCTTATATGTGATTCTCAAACTTCTCCAAACTAGAGTTTAGCACGCCTAGAAAACACCACCCCACAGTTCCTTTCTCTGCATGAATGTAAGCGTTTGAATATATGACTCTGGTACTTCTTTCAAAATACAATTTAGCAGACCTAAAAATCCACCGCCAAGAGTTGCTTTCTCTAAGTGACTGTCTGCTTTCGAACTTCTTCCAAACTATATTTTAGCAGGCCTACAAAACACCACCCCATAGTTGCTTTCTCTGCGTCCATATAAGCGTTCATATATATGACTCTAGTACTTCTTCCAAACTGGAGTTAGTATACCTACAAACCGGCACCCCAATTTACCTTTCTCTGAGTGAATGAAGCGTATCCATGTATGCCTCTTTCACTTCATCCAAATTAGAGTTTAGCGGCTTACAAACCACCTCCTGTGAGTTGCTTTCTCTAGGTGACTGTAAACTTTCCTATATAAGACTTTCGAACTTCTTCCAAACTACAGTTTAGCATGCCAACAATACAGCGCCCCATCGTTGATTTCTCTGAGTCAACATAAGCGTTCCCATATATGACTCTCACTCTTTTTCCAAAATAGAATTTAGCAGACCTACACACCAGCCCCCGATTGTTCCTTTCTCTAAATGACTCTAATTTTCCCCAGATATGACTCTCGAACTTCCTCCAAACTACAGATTATGATGATTACATACGCCACTCCACAGTTGCTTTCTCTGCGTGAATGTAACCGTTCATATATGACTCTCCTACTTCTTCGAACTACAGTTGTTATTCCTACAAACCACCACGACAAAGTTCTTTCTCTGAGTGAATGCAAGCGTTCTCACACTTCATCCAAATTACAGTTTAGTAGACCTACCAACAAACTACAGAGAGTTGTTTTCTCTGTGTCACTGTAATCTTTCCTATATAAGGCTCTCGAACTTCTTCCAAACCACAGTTTAGCATGCCAACAAAATACGATCACAGAGTTGCTTTCTCTGCGTGAATGTAAGCATTCGTATATATGACTCTCCTACTTCCTCCAAAATACAGTTTAGAATGCTTACAAACCACCACCCAAACGTTGCGTTCTCTGAGTGAATGTAAGCGTTCCCATGTTTGACTCTCACAATTGATGCAAATTAGAGTTTAGCACGCTTAGAAACAATCTGCCGAGAGTTACTTTCTCTAGGTGACTGTAAGCTTTCTTATATAAGACTCGCGAACTTCTTCCAAACTACACTTTAGCATCCCAACGAAACACTGCCCTATCGTTGATTTCTCTGAGTGAACATAAGCGTTCCCACATATGAATTTCACTCTTCTTCCAAAATAGAATTTAGCAGATCTACAAAACGGCCCCCGATTGTTGCTTTCTCTAAGTGACTGCAATTTTCGCCAGATAGGACTATAGAACATCCTCCAAAGTATAGATTAACATGCGTACATACACCAACCAACAGATTCTTTCTCTGCGTGAATGTAACCGTTCATACATATGACTCTCCTACTTCTTAGGGTAAAGGTTAAGCGTTAGGGTTAGGGATTATTGATTAGGGTTTTTGGTTAGTGTTAGGGTTAGCGGTTAGGAGTTAGTGTTTTATGAAGGGGTATGGTTAGAATTAGGATTGGGGTTAGAGTTAGGGTGAGGTATAGGGGTTAGGTTTAGGGTAAAATGATAGGATTAGGGTTACGGGTTGGGCTTAGGTTTAGGGTTAAAGTTTACTGCTAGGGTAAGGGATAGGGTTCAGGGTTAGCTTTAGGGGTTCTGGATAGGGTTAGGTGTTAGGTTAGTGTCAGGGTTAGGTCTAGTCGTGAGGGTAAGGTTTAGGGTTAGCTTTAAGAGCTAGGGTTAGGTTTAATGGTTAGGATTAGGATTAGGGTTAAGGGTTAGGGTAAGGCTTAGGGGTTAGGGTGAAGGGTTAGGGTCAAGGGTTAGGGTTTTTGTTAGGCATAGCGTTGGGGTTAGAAGTAAGGGTTACTGTCAGTGTTAGGGTTGTAGGTAGGGTTACGGTTAGGGTTAGCGGTTTAGAATTAGGGTTAGGGATTAGGTGTCACAGTGATGACTAGGAGATAGGGTTAGAATTATGGGATAGGGGTTGTTCTCAGGAAATGGGTTATGCATTAACGTTAGGATAAGAGGTTAAAGTTAGGCGCACGGTGAGGTTTACGTGTTAAGGGGAGAAATAGGAACAGGGTTGCGTTGTTATGTTCAGGGTTAGGGTTATCTGTTAAAGGTATTGTTTATGCTTAGCGCACGGGCTCTGTCTGCATTAGGCGGGCGGGGGGAGTTTAGCGGGCTGGGATTGTACCCGGGAAACCACTCTATCATACTCTGGATATGGGCCCGTGGGTTTCATGCAGGACACAGTGGTAGAGCCTCCATTCACGCATGGCATGGGAGGATTGCAGGCTTTCTAAACTCGAAGAAAGCAAGAAGTCTGAGAATTAGATTTAGGGTTAGGACTATGGTTAGGGTTAAGGATGAAGTTTAGTGTTAGGGTGAGGGCTTAGGGTTAGGGATTAGGGTTAGGGTTAAAGGTTAGTCTTAGGTTTAACGGTTACACTTTGGTTTAGGGTTGAGGTTTACGGTTAGGGTTAAGATGAGGGGTTAGGGTTTGGTACAGGGTTAGGGTTAAGTGTTAGGTTTAGGGTTGAAGATTAGGATTAGGGTTAGGATTAAAGGTTAGCGTGAGAGTTAACGCTTAGGGTTAAGGTTAAGAGTTAGGGTTTAGAGTTAGAGTTAGGGTTAGTTTTAGGGTTAGAGTTATGTGCTATGGTTTGTGTTAGAGGTTAGGGTTAGGTTTACTGGTCACAGTTAGGGTTACGATTAGGGGGTAGCATTAGGGTTAGGGTTAGGGTTAGGGTTAAGGGATAGGATTAGGGATAAGTGTTGGGCTTAGGGTTAGGGTTTAGTGTTAGGGTTATCATTAAGGATTAGGGGTAGGGTCAGGGTTAAATGCTTGGGTGCAGGTAATGGTTAGGTTCAGGGTTAAGGTTCACCGATAGGGTTAGTGTTAAGGGTTACGGGTAGGGTTAGGGTTCAGGGTTAGAGTTAGCATTAGGGCTTAAGGTTAGGATTAGGCGGTAGGTTAGATTTAGGGTTAGATCTAGGCGTTAGGGTAAGGGCTAGCGTTAGGGTTAAGAGATAGGGTTAGGTTTAATGCTTAGGATTAGGGTTAGGGTTTGGGGTTAAAGTAAGTGTTAGGGGTTAGGTTTAAGGATCAAAGCTTAGGGTTATTTTTAGCTGTAGTGTTAGGGTTAGGGATAAGGGATCCCATTAGCATTAAGGGTCTTCCTTACTGTAGGGTTAAGGGTTAGGCTTAGAGGTAAAGGTTAAGGTTAGGGTCAGTGTTAAGATTTAGGGTGAGGTTTAGCGGTTAGGGTAAAGGTTAAGCGTTAGGGTTAGGGATTAGTGATTAGGGATTTTGGTTAGTGTTAGGGTTAGTGATTAGGAGTTAGTGTTTTATGAAGGAGTATGGTTAGAATTAGGATTGGGGTTAGAGTTAGGGTGAGGTATAGGGGTTAGGTTTAGGGGTTAGTTTTAGGGTAAAAGGATAGGATTAGGGTTACGGGTTGGGCTTAGGTTTAGGGTTAAAGTTTACTGCTAGGGTTAGGGATAGGGTTCAGGGTTAGCTTTAGGGGTTCTGGTTAGGGTTAGGTGTTAGGTTAGTGTCAGGGTTAGGTCTAGTCAGGAGGGTAAGGTTTAGGGTTAGCTTTAAGAGCTAGGGTTAGGTTTAATGGTTAGGATTAGGATTAG
>NW_027183063.1:95000-100000 GCF_041146395.1 Eulemur rufifrons | reverse complement strand
TAGTCGTGAGGGTAAGGTTTAGGGTTAGCTTTAAGAGCTAGGGTTAGGTTTAATGGTTAGGATTAGGATTAGGGTTAAGGGTTAGGGTAAGGCTTAGGGGTTAGGGTGAAGGGTTAGGGTCAAGGGTTAGGGTTTTTGTTAGGCATAGCGTTGGGGTTAGAAGTAAGGGATACTGTCAGTGTTAGGGTTGTAGGTAGGGTTACGGTTAGGGTTAGCGGTTTAGAATTAGGGTTAGGGATTAGGTGTCACAGTGATGACTAGGAGATAGGGTTAGAATTATGGGATAGGGGTTGTTCTCAGGAAATGGGTTATGCATTAACGTTAGGATAAGAGGTTAAAGTTAGGCGCACGGTGAGGTTTACGTGTTAAGGGGAGAAATAGGAACAGGGTTGGGTGTTATGTTCAGGGTTAGGGTTATCTGTTAAAGGTATTGTTTATGCTTAGCGCACGGACCCTGTCTGCATTGGGCGGGCGGGGGGAGTTTAGGGGACTGGGATTGTACCCGGGAACCCACTCTATCATACTCTGGGTATGAGCCCGTGTGTTTCATGCAGGACGCAGAGGTAGAGCCTCCTTTCACGCATGGCATGGGAGGATTGCAGGCTTTCTAAACTCTAAGAAAGCAAGAAGTCTGAGAATTAGATTTAGGGTTAGGATTCTGGTTAGGGTTAAGGATGAAGTTTAGTGTTAGGGTGAGGGCTTAGGGTTAGGGATTAGGGTTAGGGTTAAAGGTTACTCTTAGGTTTAATGGTTACACTTTGGTATAGGGTTGAGTTTTACCGTTAGGGTTAAGATGAGGGGTTAGGGTTTGGTACAGGGTTAGGGTTAAGTGTTAGGTTTAGGCTTGAAGATTAGGATTAGGGTTAGGATTAAAGGTTAGCGTGAGAGTTAACGCTTAGGGTTAAGGTTAAGAGTTAGGGTTTAGGGTTAGGATAGGGGTTAGGGTTAGATTTAGGGTTAGAGTTATGAGCTACGCTTTGTGTTAGAGGTTAGGGTTAGGTTTACTGGTCACGGTTAGGGTTACGTTTAGGGGGTAGCATTAGGGTTAGGGTTAGGGTTAAGGGATAGGATTAGGGATAAGTGTTGGGCTTAGGGTTAGGGTTTAGTGTTAGGGTTAGCATTAAGGATTAGGGTTAGGGTCAGGATTAAATTCTTGGGTGGGGGTAATAGGGTCAGGGTTAAGGTTCACGGATAGGGTTAGTGTTAAGGGTTACGGGTAGGTTTAGGGTTCAGGGTTAGAGTTAGCATTAGGGCTTAAGGTTAGGATTAGGCGGTAGGTTAGACTTAGGGTTAGATCTAGGCGTTAGGGTAAGGGCTAGCGTTAGGGGTAAGAGATAGGGTTAGGTTTAATGCTTAGGATTAGGGTTAGGGTTTGGGGTTAAAGTAAGTGTTAGTGGTTAGGTTTCAGGATCAAAGGTTAGGGTTATTTTTAGCTGTAGTGTTAGGGTTAGGGATAAGGGATCCCATTAGCATTAAGGGTCTTCCTTACTGTAGGATTAAGGGTTAGGCTTAGAGTTAAAGGTTAAGGATAGGGTCAGTGTTGAGATTTAGAGTGAGGGTTAACAGTTAGGGTAAAGGTTAAGCGTTAGGGTTAGGGATTAGTGATTAGGGTTTTTGGTTAGTGTTAGGGTTAGCGGTTAGGAGTTAGTGTTTTATGAAGTGATATGGTTAGAATTAGGATTGGGGTTAGAGTTAGGGTGAGGTATAGGGGTTAGGTTTAGGGGTTAGTTTTAGGGTAAAAGGATAGGATTAGGGTTACGGGTTGGGCTTAGGTTTAGGGTTAAAGGTTACTGCTAGGGTTAGGGATAGGGTTCAGGCTTAGCTTTAGGGGTTCTGCTTAGGGTTAGGTGTTAGGTTAGTGTCAGGGTTAGGTCTAGTCGTGAGGGTAAGGTTTAGGGTTAGCTTTAAGAGCTAGGGTTAGGTTTAATGGTTAGGATTAGGATTAGGGTTAAGGGTTAGGGTAAGGCTTAGGGGTTAGGGTGAAGGTTTAGGGTTTTTGTTAGGCATAGCGTTGGGGTTAGAAGTAAGGGTTACTGTCAGTGTCAGGGTTGTAGGTAGGGTTACGGTTAGGGTTAGCGGTTTAGAATTAGGGTTAGGGATTAGGTGTCACAGTGATGACTAGGAGATAGGGTTAGAATTATGGGATAGGGGTTGTTCTCAGGAAATGGGTTATGCATTAACGTTAGGATAAGAGGTTAAAGTTAGGCGCACGGTGAGCTTTACGTGTTAAGGGGAGAAATAGGAACAGGGTTGTGTGTTATGTTCAGGGTTAGGGTTATCTGTTAAAGGTATTGTTTATGCTTAGCGCACGGGCCCTGTCTGCATTAGGCGGGCGGGGGGAGTTTAGGGGGCTGGGATTGTACCCGGGAACCCACTCTATCATACTCTGGGTATGGGCCCGTGGGTTTCATGCAGGACACAGTGGTAGAGCCTCCTTTCACGCATGGCATGGGAGGATGGCAGGCTTTCTAAACTCTAAGAAAGCAAGAAGTCTGAGAATTAGGTTTAGGGGTAGGATTATGGTTAGGGTTAAGGATGAAGTTTAGTGTTAGGGTGAGGGCTTAGGGTAAGGGATTAGGGTTAGGGTTAAAGGCTACTCTTAGGTTTAACGGCTACACTATGGTTTAGGGTTGAGGTTTACGGTTAGGGTTAAGATGAGGGGTTAGGGTTTGGTACAGGGTTAGGGTTAAGTGTTAGGTTTAGGGTTGAAGATTAGGATTAGGGTTAGGATTAAAGGTTAGCGTGAGAGTTAACGCTTACGGTTAAGGTTAAGAGTTATGGGTTAGGGTTAGGTTTAGGAATCGTTTTAGGGTTAGAGTTATGAGCTACGCTTTGTGTTAGAGGTTAGGGTTAGGTTTACTGGTCACGGTGAGGGTTACGTTTAGGGGTTAGCATTAGGGTTAGGGTTAAGGGATAGGACTAGGGTTAAGTGTTCGGAGTAGGGTGAGGGTTTAGTGTTAGGGTTATCATTAAGGATTAGGGGTGGGGTCAGGGTTAAATGCTTGGGTGCGGGTAATGGTTAGGGTCAGGGTTAAGGTTCACGGATAGGGTTAGTGTTAAGGGTTACGGGTAGGTTTAGGGTTCAGGGTTAGAGTTAGCATTAGGGCTTAAGGTTAGGATTAGGCGGTAGGTTCGATTTAGGGTTAGATCTAGGCATTAGGGTAAGGGATAGCGTGAGGGTTAAGAGATAGGTTTAGGTTTAATGCTTAGGATTAGGGTTAGGGTTTGGGGTTAAAGTAAGTGTTAGGGGTTAGGTTTAAAGATCAAAGGTTAGGATTATTTTTAGCTGTAGTGTTAGGGTTAGGGATAAGGGATCCCATTAGCATTAAGGGTCTTCCTTACTGTAGGGTTAAGGGTTAGGCTTAGAGTTAAAGGTTAAGGTTAGGGTCAGTGTTAAGATTTAGGGTTAGGGTTAACGGTTAGGGTAAAGGTTAAGCGTTAGGGTTAGGGATTAGTGATTACGGTTTTTGGTTAGTGTTAGGGTTAGCGGTTAGGAGTTAGTGTTTTATGAAGGGGTATGGTTAGAATTAGGATTGGGGTTAGAGTTAGGGTGAGGTATAGGGGTTAGGTTTAGGGGTTAGTTTTAGGGTAAAAGGATAGGATTAGGGTTACGGGTTGGGCTTAGGATTAGGGTTAAAGTTTACTGCTAGGGTTAGGGATAGGGTTCAGGGTTAGCTTTAGGGGTTCTGGTTAGGGTTAGGTGTTAGGTTAGTGTCAGCGTTAGGTCTAGTCGTGAGGGTAAGGTTTAGGGTTAGCTTTAAGAGCTAGGGTTAGGTTTAATGGTTAGGATTAGGATTAGGGTTAAGGGTTAGGGTAAGGCTTAGGGGTTAGGGTGAAGGGTTAGGGTCAAGGGTGAGGGTTTTTGTTAGGCATAGCGTTGGGGTTAGAAGTAAGGGTTACTGTCAGTGTTAGGGTTGTAGGTAGGGTTACGGTTAGGGTTAGCGGTTTAGAATTAGGGTTAGGGATTAGGTGTCACAGTGATGACTAGGAGATAGGGTTAGAATTACGGGATAGCGGTTGTTCTCCGGAAATGGGTTATGCATTAACGTTAGGATAAGAGGTTAAAGTTAGGCGCACGGGGAGGTTTACGTGTTAAGGGGAGAAATAGGAACAGGGTTGGGTGTTATGTTCAGGGTTAGGGTTATCTGTTAAAGGTATTGTTTATGGTTAGCGCACGGGCCCTGTCTGCATTAGGCGGGCGGGGGGAGTTTAGGGGGCTGGGATTGTACCCGGGAACCCACTCTATCATACTCTGGGTATGAGCCCGTGGGTTTCATGCAGGACACAGTGGTAGAGCCTCCTTTCACCCATGGCACGGGAGGATGGCAGGCTTTCTAAACTCTAAGAAAGCAAGAAGTGTGAGAATGAGATTTAGGGTTGGATTATGGATAGGGTTAAGGATGAAGTTTAGTGTTAGGATGAGGGCTTAGGCTTAGGTATTAGGGTTAGGGTCAAAGGTTACTCTTAGGTTTAACGGTTACACTTTGGTTTAGGGTTGAGTTTTACGATTAGGGTTAAGATGAGGGGTTAGGTTATGGTACAGGGTTAGGGTTAAGTGTTAGGTTTAGTGTTGAAGATTAGGATTAGGGTTAGGATTAAAGGTTAGCGTGAGAGTTAACGCTTAGGGTTAAGGTTAAGAGTTAGGGTTTAGGGTTAGGGTTAGGGATAGGGTTAGTATCAGTTAGTTTAGTGCTATGGTTTGTGTTAGAGGTTAGGGTTAGGTTTACTGGTGACGGTTAGGGTTACGTTTAGGGGTTAGCATTAGGGTTAGGGTTAAGGGATAGGATTAGGGATAAGTGTTGGGCTTAGGGTTAGGGTTTAGTGTTAGGGTTATCATTAAGGATTAGGGGTAGGGTCAGGGTTAAATGCTTGTTTGCGGGTAATGGTTAGGGTCAGGGTTAAGGTTGACGGATAGGGTTAGTGTTAAGGGTTACGGGTAGGTTTAGGGTTCAGGGTTAGAGTTAGCATTAGGGCTTAAGGTTAGGATTAGGCGGTAGGTT
>NW_027183063.1:70000-80000 GCF_041146395.1 Eulemur rufifrons | reverse complement strand
GTAGGTTAGATTTAGGGTTAGATCTAGGCGTTAGGGTAAGGGCTAGCGTTAGGGTTAAGAGATAGGGTTAGGTTTAATGCTTATTATTAGGGTTAGGGTTTGGGGTTAAAGTAAGTGTAGGGGTTAGGTTTCAGGATCAAAGGTTAGGGTTATTTTTAGCTGTAGTGTTAGGGTTAGGGATAAGGGATCCCATTAGCATTAAGGGTCTTCCTTACTGTAGGATTAAGGGATAGGCTTAGAGTTAAAGTTTAAGGTTATGGTCAGTGTTAAGATTTAGGGTGAGGGTTAACAGTTAGGGTAAAGGTTAAGTGTTAGGGTTAGGGATTAGTGATTAGGGTTTTTGGTTAGTGTTAGGTTAGCGGTTAGTGTTTTATGAAGGGGTATGGTTAGAATTAGGATTGGGTTTAGAGTTAGGGTGAGGTATAGGGGTTAGGTTTAGGGGTTAGTTTTAGGGTAAAAGGATAGGATTAGGGTTACGGGTTGGGCTTAGGTTTAGGGTTAAAGTTTACTGCTAGGGTTAGGGATAGGGTTCAGGCTTAGCTTTAGGGGTTCTGGTTAGGGTTAGGTGTTAGGTTAGTGTCAGGGTTAGGTCTAGTCGTGAGGGTAAGGTTTAGGGTTAGCTTTAAGAGCTAGGGTTAGGTTTAAGGGTTAGGATTAGGATTAGGGTTAAGGTTTAGGGTAAGGCTTAGGGGTTAGGGTGAAGGGATAGGGTCAAGGGTTAGGGTTTTTGTTAGGCATAGCGTTGGGGCTAGAAGTAAGGGTTACTGTCAGTGTTAGGGTTGTAGGTAGGGTTACGGTTAGGGTTAGCGGTTTAGAATTAGGGTTAGGGATTAGGTGTCACAGTGATGACTAGGAGATAGGGTTAGAATTATGGGATAGGGGTTGTTCTCAAGAAATGGGTTATGCATTAACGTTAGGATAAGAGGTTAAAGTTAGGCGCACGGTGAGGTTTACGTGTTAAGGGGAGAAATAGGAACAGGGTTGGGTGTTATGTTCAGGGTTAGGGTTATCTGTTAAAGGTATTGTTTATGCTTAGCGCACGGGCCCTGTCTGCATTAGGCGGGCGGGGGGAGTTTAGGGGGCTGGGAGTGTACCCGGGAACCCACTCTATCATACTCTGGGTATGGGCCCGTGGGTTGCATGCAGGACACAGTGGTAGAGCCTCCTTTCACGCATGGCATGGGAGGATTGCAGGCTTTCCAAACTCTAAGAAAGCAAGAAGTCTCAGAATTAGATTTAGGGTTAGGATTCTGGTTAGGGTTAAGGATGAATTTTAGTGTTAGGGTGAGGGCTTAGGGTTAGGGATTAGGGTTAGGGTTAAAGGTTACCCTTAGGTTTAACGGTTCCACTGTGGTTTAGGGTTGAGGTTTACGGTTAGGATTAAGATGAGGGGTTAGGTTTTGGTACAGCGTTAGAGTTAAGTATTAGGTTTAGTGTTCAAGATTAGGATTAGGGTTAGGATTAAAGGTTAGCGTGAGAGTTAACGCTTAGGTTTAAGGTTAAGAGTTAGGGTTTAGGGTTAGGTTTAGGGTTAGAGTTAGTTTTAGGGTTAGAGTTATGTGCTATGGTTTGTGTTAGCGGTTAGGGTTAGGTTTACTGGTGACGTTTAGGGTTACGTTTAGGGGTTAGCATTAGGGTTAGGGTTAGGGTTAAGGGATAGGATTAGGGTTAAGTGTTGGGCTTAGGGTTAGGGTTTAGTGTTAGGGTTAGCATTAAGGATTAGGGGTAGGGTCAGGGTTAAATGCTTGGGTGCGGGTAATGGTTAGGGTCAGGGTTAAGGTTCACGGATAGGGTTAGTGTTAAGGGTTACGGGTAGGTTTAGGGTTCAGGGTTAGAGTTAGCATTAGGACTTAAGTTTAGGATTAGGCGGTAGGTTAGATTTAGGGTAAGATCTAGGCGTTAGGGTAAGGGCTAGGGTTAGGGTTAAGAGATAGGGTTAGGTTTAATGCTTAGTATTAGGGTTAGGGTTTGGGGATAAAGTAAGTGTTAGGGGTTAGGTTTAAGGATCCAAGGTTAGGGTTATTTTTAGCTGTAGTGTTAGGGTTAGGGATAAGGGATCCCATTAGCATTAAGGGTCTTCCTTACTGTAGGGTTAAGGGTTAGGCTTAGAGTTAAAGGTTAAGGTTAGGGTCAGTGTTAAGATTTAGGGTGAGGGTTAACGGTTAGGGTAAAGGTTAAGCGTTAGGGTTAGGGATTAGTGATTAGGGTTTCTGGTTAGTGTTAGGGTTAGCGGTTAGGAGTTAGTGTTTTATGAAGGGGTATGGTTAGAATTAGGATTGGGGTTAGAGTTAGGGTGAGGTATAGGGGTTAGGTTTAGGCGTTAGTTTTAGGGTAAAAGGATAGGATTAGGGTTACGGGTTGGGCTTAGGTTTAGGGTTAAAGTTTACTGCTAGGGTTAGGGATAGGGTTCAGGCTTAGCTTTAGGGGTTCTGGTTAGGGTTAGGTGTTAGGTTAGTGTCAGGGTTAGGTCTAGTCGTGAGGGTAAGGTTCAGGGTTAGCTTTAAGAGCTAGGGTTAGGTTTAATGTTTAGGATTAGGATTAGGGTTAAGGGTTAGGGTAAGGCTTAGGGGTTAGGGTGAAGGGTTAGGGTCAAGGGTTAGGGTTTTTGTTAGGCATAGCGTTGGGGTTAGAAGTAAGGGTTACTGTCAGTATTAGGGTTGTAGGTAGGGTTACGGTTAGGGTTAGCGGTTTAGAATTAGGGTTAGGGATTAGGTGTCACAGTGATGACTAGGAGATAGGGTTAGAATTATGGGATAGGGGTTGTTCTCAGGAAATGGGTTATGCATTAACGTTAGGATAAGAGGTTAAAGTGAGGCGCACGGTGAGGTTTACGTGTTAAAGGGAGAAATAGGAACAGGGTTGGGTGTTATGTTCAGGGTTAGGGTTATCTGTTAAAGGTATTGTTTATGCTTAGCGCACGGGCCCTGTCTGCATTGGGCGGGCGGGGGGAGTTTAGGGGGCTGGGATTGTACCCCGGAACCCACTCTATCATACTCTGGGTATGGGCCCGTGGGTTTCATGCAGGACGCAGTGGTAGAGCCTCCTTTCACGCATGGCATGGGAGGATTGCAGGCTTTCTAAACTCTAAGAAAGCAAGAAGTCTGAGAATTAGATTTAGGGTTAGGATTATGGTTAGGGTTAAGGATGAAGTTTAGTGTTAGGGTGAGGGCTTAGGGTTAGGGATTAGGGTTACGGTTAAAGGTTACCCTTAGGTTTAACGGTTACACTTTGGTTTATGGTTGAGGTTTACGGTTAGGGTTAAGATGAGGGGTTAGGATTTGGTACAGGGTTAGGGTTATGTGTTAGGTTTAGGGTTGAAGATTAGGATTAGGGTTAGGATTAAAGGTTAGCGTGAGAGTTAACGCTTAGGGTTAAGGTTAAGAGTTAGGGTTTAGGGTTAGGGTTAGGGTTAGTTTTAGAGTTAGAGTTATGTGCTATGGTTTGTGTTAGAGGTTAGGGTTAGGTTTACTGGTCACGGCTAGGGTTAGGTTAGGGGGTAGCATTAGGGTTAGGCTTATGGTTAGGGTTAAGGGTTAGGGTTAGGGTTAGGGTTAGGGTTAGGGTTAAAGGTTACCCTTAGGTTTAACGGTTACACTTTGTTTTAGGGTTGAGGTTTACGGTTAGGGTTAAGATGAGGGGTTAGGGTTTGGTACAGGATTAGGGTTAAGTGTTAGGTTTAGGGTTGAAGATTAGGATTAGGGTTAGGATTAAAGGTTAGCGTGAGAGTTAACGCTTAGGGTTAAGGTTAAGAGTTAGGGTTTAGGGTTCGGGTTGGGGTTAGGTTTAGTTTTAGGGTTAGAGTTATGTGCTATGGTTTGTGTTAGAGGTTAAGGTTAGGTTTACTGGTCACGGTTAGGGTTACCTTTAGGGGTTTGCGTTAGGGTTAGGGTTAAGGGAAAGGATTAGGGTTAAGTGTTGGGCTTAGGGTTAGGGTTTAGTGTTAGTGTTATCATTAAGGATTAGGGGTAGGGTCAGGGTTAAATGCTTGGGTGCGGGTAATGGTTAGGGTCAGGGTTAAGGTTCACGGATAGGGTTAGTATTAAGGGTTACGGGTAGGTTTAGGGTTCAGGGTTAGAGTTAGCATTAGGGCTTAAGGTTAGGATTAGGCGGTAGGTTCGATTTAGGGTTAGATCTAGGCGTTAGGGTAAGGGCTAGCGTTAGGGTTCAGAGATAGGGTTAGGTTTAATGCTTAGGATTAGGGTTAGGGTTTGGGGTTAAAGTAAGTGTTAGGGGTTAGTTTTTAGGATCCAAGGTTAGGGTTATTTTTAGCTGTAGTGTTAGGGTTAGGGATAAGGGATCCCATTAGCATTAAGGGTCTTCCTTACTGTAGGGTTAAGGGTTAGGCTTAGAGTTAAAGGTTAAGGTTAGGGTCAGTGTTAAGATTTAGGGTGAGGGTTAACGGTTAGGGTAAAGGTTAAGTGTTAGGGTTAGGGATTAGTGATTAGGGTTTTTCGTTAGTGTTAGGTTAGCGGTTAGTGTTTTATGAAGGGGTATGGTTAGAATTAGGATTGGGTTTAGAGTTAGGGTGAGGTATAGGGATTAGGTTTAGGGGTTAGTTTTAGGGTAAAAGGATAGGATTAGGGTTACGGGTTGGGCTTAGGTTTAGGGTTAAAGTTTACTGCTAGGGTTAGGGATAGGGTTCAGGGTTAGCTTTAGGGGTTCTGGTGAGGGTTAAGTTTTAGGTTAGTGTCAGGGTTAGGTCTAGTCGTGAGGGTAAGGTTTAGGGTTAGCTTTAAGAGCTAGGGTTAGGTTTAATGGTTAGGATTAGGATTAGGGTTAAGGGTTAGGGTAAGTCTTAGGGGTTAGGGTGAAGGGTTAGGGTCAAGGGTTAGGGTTTTTGTTAGGCATAACGTTGGGGTTAGAAGTAAGGGTTACTGTCAGTGTTAGGGTTGTAGGTAGGGTTACGGTTAGGGTTAGCGGTTTGGAATTAGGGTTAGGGATTAGGTGTCACAGTGATGACTAGGAGATAGGGTTAGAATTATGGGATAGGGGTTGTTCTCAGGAAATGGGTTATGCATTAACGTTAGGATAAGAGGTTAAAGTTAGGCGCACGGTGAGGTTTACGTGTTAAAGGGAGAAATAGGAACAGGGTTGGGTGTTATGTTCAGGGTTAGGGTTATCTGTTAAAGGTATTGTTTATGCTTAGCGCACGGGCCCTGTCTGCATTAGGCGGGCGGGGGGGAGTTTTGGGGGCTGGGATTGTACCCGGGAACCCACTCTATCATACTCTGGGTATGGGTCTGTGGGTTTCATACAGGACACAGTGGTAGAGCCTCCTTTCACGCATGGCATGGGAGGATTGCAGGCTTTCTAAACTCTAAGAAAGCAAGAAGTCTGAGAATTAGATTTAGGGTTAGGATTATGGTTAGGGTTAAGGATGAAGTTTAGTGTTAGGGTGAGGGCTTAGGGTTAGGGATTCGGGTTAGGGTTAAAGTTTACTCTTAGGTTTAACGGTCACACTTTGGTTTAGGGTTGAGGTTTACGGTTAGGGTTAAGATGAAGGGTTAGGGTTTGGTACAGGGTTAGGGTTAAGTGTAAGGTTTAGGGTTGAAGATTAGGATTAGGGTTAGGATTATAGGATAGCGTGAGAGTTAACGCTTAGGGTTAAGGTTAAGAGTTAGGGTTTAGGGTTAGGTTTAGGGTTAGGGTTAGTTTTAGGGTTAGAGTTATGTGCTATGGTTTGTGTTAGAGGTTAGGGTTAGGTTTACTGGTGACGGTTAGGGTTACGTTTAGGGGTTTGCATTAGGGTTAGGGTTAGGGTTTGGGTTAAGGGATAGGATTAGGGTTAAGTGTTGGGCTTAGGGTTAGGGTTTAGTGTTAGGGTTATCATTAAGGACTAGGGGTAGGTTCAGGGTTAAATGCCTGGGTGCGGGTAATGGTTAGGGTCAGGGTTAAGGTTCACGGATAGGGTTAGTGTTAAGGGTTACGGGTAGGTTTAGGGTTCAGGGTTAGAGTTAGCATTAGGGCTTAAGGTAAGGATTAGGCGGTAGGTTCGATTTAGGGTTAGATCTAGGCGTTCGGGTAAGGGCTAGCGTTAGGGTTAAGAGATAGGGTTAGGTTTAATGCTTAGGATTAGGGTTAGGGTTTGGGGTTAAAGTAAGTGTTAGGGGTTAGGTTTAAGGATGAAAGGTTACTGTTATTTTTAGCTGTAGTGTTAGGGTTACGGAAAAGGGATCCCATTAGCATTAAGGGTCTTCCTTACTGTAGGGTTAAGGGTTAGGCTTCGAGTTAAAGGTTAAGGTTAGGGTCAGTGTTGAGATTTAGAGTGAGGGTTAACAGTTAGGGTAAAGGTTAAGCGTTAGGGTTAGGGATTAGTGATTAGGCTTTTTGGTTAGTGTTAGGGTTAGCGGTTAGGAGTTAGTGTTTTATGAAGGGGTATGGTTAGAATTAGGATTGGGGTTAGAGTTAGGGTGAGGTATAGGGGTTAGGTTTAGGGGTTCGTTTTAGGGTAAAAGGATAGGATTAGGGTTACGGGTTGGGCTTAGGTTTAGGGTTAAAGTTTACTGCTAGGGTTAGGGATAGGGTTCAGACTTAGCTTTAGGGGTTCTGCTTAGGGTTAGGTGTTAGGTTAGTGTCAGGGTTAGGTCTAGTCGTGAGGGCAAGGTTCAGGGTTAGCTTTAAGAGCTAGGGTTAGGTTTAATGGTTAGGATTAGGATTAGGGTTAAGGGTTAGGGTAAGGCTTAGGGGTTAGGGTGCAGGGTTAGGGTTTTTGTTAGGCATAGCGTTGGGGCTAGAAGTAAGGGTTACTGTCAGTGTTAGGGTTGTAGGTAGGGTTACGGTTAGGGTTAGCGGTTTAGAATTAGGGTTAGGGATTAGGTGTCACAGTGATGACTAGGAGATAGGGTTAGAATTATGGGATAGGGGTTGTTCTCAGGAAATGGGTTATGCATTAACGTTAGGATAAGAGGTTAAAGTTAGGCGCACGGTGAGGTTTACGTGTTAAGGGGAGAATAGGAACAGGGTTGGGTGTTATGTTCAGGGTTAGGGTTATCTGTTAAAGGTATTGTTTATGCTTAGCGCACGGGCCCTGTCTGCATTAGGCGGGCGGGGGGGAGTTTTGGGGGCTGGGATTGTACCCGGGAACCCACTCTATCATACTCTGGGTATGGGTCCGTGGGTTTCATGCAGGACACAGTGGTAGAGCCTCCTTTCACGCATGGCATGGGAGGATTGCAGGCTTTCTAAACTCTAAGAAAGCAAGAAGTCTGAGAATTAGATTTAGGGTTAGGATTATGTTTAGGGTTAAGGATGAAGTTTAGTGTTAGGGTGAGGGCTTAGGGTTAGGGATTAGGGTTAGGGTTAAAGGTTACTCTTAGGTTTAACGGTTACACTTTGGTTTAGGGTTGAGGTTTACTGTTAGGGTTAAGATGAAGGGTTAGGGTTTGGTACAGGGTTAGGGTTAAGTGTAAGGTTTAGGGTTGAAGATTAGGATTAGGGTTAGGATTATAGGATAGCGTGAGAGTTAACGCTTAGGGTTAAGGTTAAGTGTTAGGGTTTAGGGTTAGGTTTAGGGTTAGGGTTAGTTTTAGGGTTAGAGTTATGTGCTATGGTTTGTGTTAGAGGTTAGGGTTAGGTTTACTGGTGACGGTTAGGGTTACGTTTAGGGGTTAGCATTAGGGTTAGGGTTAGGGTTAGGGTTAAGGGATAGGATTACGGTTAAGTGTTGGCCTTAGGGTTAGGGTTTAGTGTTAGGGTTACCATTAAGGACTAGGGGTAGGTTCAGGGTTAAATGCCTGGGTGCGGGTAAAGGTTAGGGTCAGGGTTAAGGTTCACGGATAGGGTTACTGTTAAGGGTTACGGGTAGGTTTAGGGTTCAGGGTTAGAGTTAGCATTAGGGCTTAAGGTTAGGATTAGGCGGTAGGTTCGATTTAGGGTTAGATCTAGGCGTTCGGGTAAGGGCTAGCGTTAGGGTTAAGAGATAGGGTTAGGTTTAATGCTTAGTATTAGGGTTAGGGTTTGGGGTTAAAGTAAGTGTTAGGTGTTAGGTTTAAGGATGAAAGGTTACTGTTATTTTTGGCTGTAGTGTTAGGGTTACGGAAAAGGGATCCCATTAGCATTAAGAGTCTTCCTTACTGTAGGGTTAAGGGTTAGGCTTAGAGTTAAAGGTTAAGGTTAGGGTCAGTGTTAAGATTTAGGGTGAGGGTTAACGGTTAGGGTAAAGGTTAAGCGTTAGGGTTAGGGATTAGTGATTAGGGATTTTGGTTAGTGTTAGGGTTAGCGGTTAGGAGTTAGTGTTTTATGAAGTGGTATGGTTAGAATTAGTATTGGGGTTAGAGTTAGGGTGAGGTATAGGGATTAGGTTTAGGGGTTAGATTTAGGGTAAAAGGATAGGATTAGGGTTACGGGTTGGGCTTAGGTTTAGGGTTAAAGTTTACTGCTAGGGTTAGGGATAGGGTTCAGGCTTAGCTTTAGGGGTTCTGCTTAGGGTTAGGTGTTAGGTTAGTGTCAGGGTTAGGTCTAGTCGTGAGGGCAAGGTTCAGGGTTATCTTTAAGAGCTAGGGTTAGGTTTAATGGTTAGGATTAGGATTAGGGTTAAGGGTTAGGGTAAGGCTTAGGGGTTAGGGTGCAGGGTTAGGGTTTTTGTTAGGCATAGCGTTGGGGTTAGAAGTAAGGGTTACTGTCAGTGTCAGGGTTGTAGGTAGGGTTACGGTTAGGGTTAGCGGTTTAGAATTAGGGTTAGGGATTAGGTGTCACAGTGACGACTAGGAGATAGGGTTAGAATTATGGGATAGGGGTTGTTCTCAGGAAATGGGTTATGCATTAACGTTAGGATAAGAGGTTAAAGTTAGGCGCACGGTGAGGTTTACGTGTTAAGGGGAGAAATAGGAACAGGGTTGGGTGTTATGTTCAGGGTTAGGGTTATCTGTTAAAGGTTTTGTTTATGCTTAGCGCACGGGCCCTGTCTGCATTAGGCGGGAGGGGGGAATTTAGGGGGCTGGAATTGTACCCGGGAACCCACTCTATCATACTCTGGGTATGGGCCGGTGGGTTTCATGCAGGACACAGTGGTAGAGCCTCCTTTCACGCATGGCATGGGAGGATTGCAGGCTTTCTAAACTCTAAGAAAGTAAGAAGTCTGAGAATTAGATTTAGGGTTAGGATTATGGTTAGGGTTAAGGATGAAGTTTAGTGTTAGGGTGAGGGCTTAGGGTTAGGGCTTAGGGTTAGGGTTAAATGTTACTCTTAGGTTTAACGGTTACACTTTGGTTTAGGGTTGAGGTTTACTGTTAGGGTTAAGATGAGTGGTTAGGGTTTGGTACAGGGTTAGGGTTAAGTGTTAGGTTTAGGGTTGAATATTAGGATTAGGGTTAGGATTAAAGGTTAGCGTGAGAGTTAACGCTTAGGGTTAAGGTTAAGAGTTAGGGGTTAGGGTTAGGTTTAGGGTTCGTTTTAGGGTTAGAGTTATGTGCTATGTTTTGTGTTAGAGGTTAGGGTTAGGTTTACTGGTCACGGTGAGGGTTACGTTTAGGGGTTAGCATTAGGGTTAGTGTTAAGGGATAGGATTAGGGTTAAGTGTTAGGCGTAGGGTGAGGGTTTAGTGTTAGGGTTATCATTAAGGATTAGGGGTAGGGTCAGGGTTAAATGCTTGGGTTCGGGTAATGATTAGGGTCAGGGTTAAGGTTCACGGATAGGGTTAATGTTAAGGGTTACGGGTAGGTTTGGGGTTCAGGGTTAGAGTTAGCATTAGGGCTTAAGGTTAGGATTAGGCGGTAGGTTAGATTTAGGGTTAGATCTAGGCGTTAGGGTAAGGGCTAGCGTTAGGGTTAAGAGATAGGGTTAGGTTTAATGCTTAGGATTAGGGTTAGGGTTTGGGGTTAAAGTAAGTGTTAGGGGTTAGGTTTAAGGATCAAAGCTTAGGGTTATTTTTAGCTGTAGTGTTAGGGTTAGGGATAAGGGATCCCATTAGCATTAAGGGTCTTCCTTACTGTAGGGTTAAGGGTTAGGCTTAGAGTTAAAGGTTAAGGTTAGGGTCAGTGTTAAGATTTAGGGTGAGGGTTAA
>NW_027183063.1:47500-50000 GCF_041146395.1 Eulemur rufifrons | reverse complement strand
GTTAAGATTTAGGGTGAGGGTTAACGGTTAGGGTAAAGGTTAAGCGTTAGGGTTAGGGATTAGTGATTAGGATTTTTGGTTAGTGTTAGGGTTAGCGGTTAGGAGTTAGTGTTTTATGAAGGGGTATGGTTAGAATTAGGATTGGGGTTAGAGTTAGGGTGAGGTATAGGCGTTAGGTTTAGGGGTTAGTTTTAGGGTAAAAGGATAGGATTAGGGTTACGGGTTGGGCTTAGGATTAGGGTAAAGTTTACTGCTAGGGTTAGGGATAGGGTTCAGGGTTAGCTTTAGGGGTTCTGGTTAGGGTTAGGTGTTAGGTTAGTGTCAGGGTTAGGTCTAGTCGTGAGGGTAAGGTTTAGGGTTAGCTTTAAGAGCTAGGGTTAGGTTTAATGGTTAGGATTAGGATTAGGGTTAAGGGTTAGGGTAAGGCTTAGGGGTTAGGGTGAAGGGTTAGGGTCAAGGGTTAGGGTTTTTGTTAGGCATAGCGTTGGGGTTAGAAGTAAGGGATACTGTCAGTGTTAGGGTTGTAGGTAGGGTTACGGTTAGGGTTAGCGGTTTAGAATTAGGGTTAGGGATTAGGTGTCACAGTGATGACTAGGAGATAGGGTTAGAATTATGGGATAGGGGTTGTTCTCAGGAAATGGGTTATGCATTAACGTTAGGATAAGAGGTTAAAGTTAGGCGCACGGTGAGGTTTACGTGTTAAGGGGAGAAATAGGAACAGGGTTGGGTGTTATGTTCAGGGTTAGGGTTATCTGTTAAAGGTATTGTTTATGCTTAGCGCACGGGCCCTGTCTGCATTAGGCGGGCCGGGGGAGTTTAGGGGGCTGGGATTGTACCCGGGAACCCACTCTATCATACTCTGGGTATGGGCCCGTGGGTTTCATGCAGGACACAGTGGTAGAGCCTCCTTTCACGCATGGCATGGGAGGATTGCAGGCTTTCTAAACTCTAAGAAAGCAAGAAGTCTGAGAATTAGATTTAGGGTTAGGATTATGGTTAGAGTTAAGGATGAAGTTTAGTGTTACGGCGAGGGCTTAGGGTTAGGGATTAGGGTTAGGGTTAAAGATTACTCTTAGGTTTAACGGTTACACTTTGGTTTAGGGTTGAGGTTTACGGTTAGTGTTAAGATGAGCGGTTAGGGTTTGGTACAGGGTTAGGGTTAAGTCTTAGGTTTAGGGTTGAAGATTAGGATTAGGGTTAGGATTAAAGGTTAGCGTGAGAGTTAACGCTTAGGGTTAAGGTTAAGAGTTAGGGTTCATGGTTAGGTTTAGGGTTAGGGTTAGTTTTAGGGTTAGAGTTATGTGCTATGATTTGTGTTAGAGGTTAGGGTTAGGTTTACTGGGCACGGATAGGGTTACGTTTAGGGGTTAGCATTAGGGTTAGGGTTAGGGTTAAGGGATAGGATTAGGGTTAAGTTTTGGGCTTAGGGTTAGGGTTTAGTCTTAGGGTTAGCATTAAGGATTAGGGTTAGGGTCAGGGTTAAATGCTTCGGTGCGGGTAATGGTTAGGGTCAGGGTTAAGGTTCACGGATAGGGTTAGTGTTAAGGGTTATGGGTAGGTTTAGGGTTCAGGGTTAGAGTTAGCATTAGGGCTTAAGGTTAGGATTAGGCGGTAGGTTAGATTTAGGGTTAGATCTAGGCGTTAGGGTAAGGGCTAGCGTTAGGGTTAAGAGATAGGGTTAGGTTTAATGCTTATTATTAGGGTTAGGGTTTGGGGTTAAAGTAAGTGTAGGGGTTAGGTTTCAGGATCAAAGGTTAGGGTTATTTTTAGCTGTAGTGTTAGGGTTAGGGTTAAGGGATCCCATTAGCATTAAGGGTCTTCCTTACTGTAGGATTAAGGGATAGGCTTAGAGTTAAAGGTTAAGGTTATGGTCAGTGTTAAGATTTAGGGTGAGGGTTAACAGTTAGGGTAAAGGTTAAGTGTTAGGGTTAGGGATTAGTGATTAGGGTTTTTGGTTAGTGTTAGGTTAGCGGTTAGTGTTTTATGAAGGGGTATGGTTAGAATTAGGATTGGGTTTAGAGTTAGGGTGAGGTATATGGGTTAGGTTTAGGGGTTAGTTTTAGGGTAAAAGGATAGGATTAGGGTTACGGGTTGGGCTTAGGTTTAGGGTTAAAGTTTACTGCTAGGGTTAGGGATAGGGTTCAGGCTTAGCTTTAGGGGTTCTGGTTAGGGTTAGGTGTTAGGTTAGTGTCAGGGTTAGGTCTAGTCGTGAGGGTAAGGTTTAGGGTTAGCTTTAAGAGCTAGGGTTAGGTTTAATGGTTAGGATTAGGATTAGGGTTAAGGTTTAGGGTAAGGCTTAGGGGTTAGGGTGAAGGGATAGGGTCAAGGGTTAGGGTTTTTGTTAGACATAGCGTTGGGGCTAGAAGTAAGGGTTACTGTCAGTGTTAGGGTTGTAGGTAGGGTTACGGTTAGGGTTAGCGGTTTAGAATTAGGGTTAGGGATTAGGTGTCACAGTGATGACTAGGAGATAGGGTTAGAATTATGGGATAGGGGTTGTTCT
>NW_027183063.1:40000-45000 GCF_041146395.1 Eulemur rufifrons | reverse complement strand
AGGGTTAGTGTTAGGGTTAGGGTTAGGGCTAGGGCTAGGGCTAGGGTCAGGGTCATGGTCAGGGGTCAGGGTCAGGGTCAGGGGTTAGGGTTAGGGGTTAGGGTTAGGGTTAGGGGTTAGGGTTAGGGTAGGGGTTAGGGGATAGGGTTAGGGGTTAGGGTGAGGGTTAGCGGTTAGGGTTAGGGTTAGGGGTTAGGGTTAGGGTAAGGGTAAGTGTAAGGGTTAGGGTAAGGGTAAGGGTTAGGGTTAGGGGTTAGGGTTAGGGTTAGTGTTAGGGTTGGGTTAGGGTTAGGTTAGGGTTAGGGTTCGGGGTTAGGGTTAGGGTTAGGGGTTAGGGTTAGGGTTAGGGGTTAGGGTTAGGGGTTAGGGTTAGGGTTAGGGTTAGGGGTTAGGGTTAGGGTTAGGGGTTAGCGTTAGTGTTAGGGTTAGGTTAGGGTTAGGGTTAGGTTTAGGGTTAGGGTTAGTTTTAGGGTTAGAGTTATGTGCTATGGTTTGTGTTAGAGGTTAGGGTTAGGTTTACTGGTGACGGTTAGGGTTACGTTTAGGGGTTAGCATTAGGGTTAGGGTTAGGGTTAGGGTTAAGGGATAGGATTACGGTTAAGTGTTGGCCTTAGGGTTAGGGTTTAGTGTTAGGGTTATCATTAAGGACTAGGGGTAGGGTCAGGGTTAAATGCCTGGGTGCGGGTAATGGTTAGGTTCAGGGTTAAGGTTCACGGATAGGGTTAGTTTTAAGGGTACGGGTAGGTTTAGGGTTCAGGGTTAGAGTTAGCATTAGGGCTTAAGGTTAGGATTAGGCGGTAGGTTCGATTTAGGGTTAGATCTAGGCGTTCGGGTAAGGGCTAGCGTTAGGGTTAAGAGATAGGGTTAGGTTTAATGCTTAGGATTAGGGTTAGGGTTTGGGGTTAAAGTAAGTGTTAGGGGTTAGGTTTAAGGATGAAAGGTTACTGTTATTTTTAGCTGTAGTGTTAGGGTTACGGAAAAGGGATCCCATTAGCATTAAGGGTCTTCCTTACTGTAGGGTTAAGGGTTAGGCTTAGAGTTAAAGGTTAAGGTTAGGTTCAGTGTTAAGATTTAGGGTGAGGGTTAACGGTTAGGGTAAAGTTTAAGCGTTAGGGTTAGGTATTAGTGATTAGGGTTTTTGGTTAGTGTTAGGGTTAGCGGTTAGGAGTTAGTGTTTTATGAAGGGGTATGGTTAGAATTAGATTTGGGGTTAGAGTTAGGGTGAGGTATAGGGGTTAGGTTTAGGGGTTAGTTTTAGGGTAAAAGGATAGGATTAGGGTTATGGGTTGGGCTTAGGTTTAGGGTTAAAGTTTACTGCTAGGGTTAGGGATAGGGTTCAGGCTTAGCTTTAGGGGTTCTGCTTAGGGTTAGGTGTTAGGTTAGTGTCAGGGTTAGGTCTAGTCGTGAGGGCAAGGTTCAGGGTTATCTTTAAGAGCTAGGGTTAGGTTTAATGGTTAGGATTAGGATTAGGGTTAAGGGTTAGGGTAAGGCTTAGGGGTTAGGGTGCAGGGTTAGGGTTTTTGTTAGGCATAGCGTTGGGGTTAGAAGTAAGGGTTACTGTCAGTGTCAGGGTTGTAGGTAGGGTTACGGTTAGGGTTAGCGGTTTAGAATTAGGGTTAGGGATTAGGTGTCACAGTGATGACTAGGAGATAGGGTTAGAATTATGGGATAGGGGTTGTTCTCAGGAAATGGGTTATGCATTAACGTTAGGATAAGAGGTTAAAGTTAGGCGCACGGTGAGGTTTACGTGTTAAGGGGAGAAATAGGAACAGGGTTGGGTGTTATGTTCAGGGTTAGGGTTATCTGTTAAAGGTTTTGTTTATGCTTAGCGCACGGGCCCTGTCTGCATTAGGCGGGCGGGGGGAGTTTAGGGGGCTGGGATTGTACCCGGGAACCCACTCTATCATACTCTGGGTATGGGCCCGTGGGTTTCACGCAGGACACAGTGGTAGAGCCTCCTTTCACGCATGGCATGGGAGGATTGCAGGCTTTCTATACTCTAAGAAAGTAAGAAGTCTGAGAATTAGATTTAGGGTTAGGATTATGGTTAGGGTTAAGGATGAAGTTTAGTGTTAGGGTGAGGGCTTAGGGTTAGGGATTAGGGTTAGGGTTAAAAGTTACTCTTAGGTTTAACGGTTACACTTTGTTTTAGGGTTGAGGTTTACGGTTAGGGTTAAGATGAGGGGTTAGGGTTTGGTACAGGATTAGGGTTAAGTGTTAGGTTTAGGGTTGAAGATTAGGATTAGGGTTAGGATTAAAGGTTAGCGTGAGAGTTAACGCTTAGGGTTAAGGTTAAGAGTTAGGGTTTAGGGTTCGGGTTGGGGTTAGGTTTAGTTTTAGGGTTAGAGTTATGTGCTATGGTTTGTGTTAGAGGTTAGGGTTAGGTTTACTGGTCACGGTTAGGGTTACGTTTAGGGGTTTGCGTTAGGGTTAGGGTTAAGGGAAAGGATTAGGGTTAAGTGTTGGGCTTAGGGTTAGGGTTTAGTGTTAGTGTTATCATTAAGGATTAGGGGTAGGGTCAGGGTTAAATGCTTCGGTGCGGGTAATGGTTAGGGTCAGGGTTAAGGTTCACGGATAGGGTTAGTATTAAGGGTTACGGATAGGTTTAGGGTTCAGGGTTAGAGTTAGCATTAGGGCTTAAGGTTAGGATTAGGCGGTAGGTTCGATTTAGGGTTAGATCTAGGCGTTAGGGTAAGGGCTAGCGTTAGGGTTAAGAGATAGGGTTAGGTGTAATGCTTAGGATTAGGGTTAGGGTTTGCGGTTAAAGTAAGTGTTAGGGGTTAGGTTTAAGGATCCAAGGTTAGGGTTATTTTTAGCTGTAGTGTTAGGGTTAGGGATAAGGGATCCCATTAGCATTAAGGGTCTTCCTTACTGTAGGGTTAAGGGTTAGGCTTAGAGTTAAAGGTTAAGGTTAGGGTCAGTGTTAAGATTTAGGGTGAGGGTTAACGGTTAGGGTAAAGGTTAAGTGTTAGGGTTAGGGATTAGTGATTAGGGTTTTTGGTTAGTGTTAGGTTAGCGGTTAGTGTTTTATGAAGGGGTATGGTTAGAATTAGGATTGGGTTTAGAGTTAGGGTGAGGTATAGGGGTTAGGTTTAGGGGTTAGTTTTAGGGTAAAAGGATAGGATTAGGGTTACGGGTTGGGCTTAGGTTTAGGGTTAAAGTTTACTGCTAGGGTTAGGGATAGGGTTCAGGGTTAGCTTTAGGGTTCTGGTGAGGGTTAAGTGTTAGGTTAGTGTCAGGGTTAGGTCTAGTCGTGAGGGTAAGGTTTAGGGTTAGCTTTAAGAGCTAGGGTTAGGTTTAATGGTTAGGATTAGGATTAGGGTTAAGGGTTAGGGTAAGTCTTAGGGGTTAGGGTGAAGGGTTAGGGTCAAGGGTTAGGGTTTTTGTTAGGCATAACGTTGGGGTTAGAAGTAAGGGTTACTGTCAGTGTTAGGGTTGTAGGTAGGGTTACGGTTAGGGTTAGCGGTTTGGAATTAGGGTTAGGGATTAGGTGTCACAGTGATGACTAGGAGATAGGGTTAGAATTATGGGATAGGGGTTGTTCTCAGGAAATGGGTTATGCATTAACGTTAGGATAAGAGGTTAAAGTTAGGCGAACGGTGACGTTTACGTGTTAAGGGGAGAAATAGGAACAGGGTTGGGTGTTATGTTCAGGGTTAGGGTTATCTGTTAAAGGTATTGTTTATGCTTAGCGTACGGGCCCTGTCTGCATTAGGCGGGCGGGGGGGAGTTTTGGGGGCTGGGATTGTACCCGGGAACCCACTCTATCATACTCTGGGTATGGGTCTGTGGGTTTCATACAGGACACAGTGGTAGAGCCTCCTTTCACGCATGGCATGGGAGGATTGCAGGCTTTCTAAACTCTAAGAAAGCAAGAAGTCTGAGAATTAGATTTAGGGTTAGGATTATGGTTAGGGTTAAGGATGAAGTTTAGTGTTAGGGTGAGGGCTTAGGGTTAGGGATTCGGGTTAGGGTTAAAGTTTACTCTTAGGTTTAACGGTCACACTTTGGTTTAGGGTTGAGGTTTACGGTTAGGGTTAAGATGAAGGGTTAGGGTTTGGTACAGGGTTAGGGTTAAGTGTAAGGTTTAGGGTTGAAGATTAGGATTAGGGTTAGGATTATAGGATACCGTGAGAGTTAACGCTTAGGGTTAAGGTTAAGAGTTAGGGTTTAGGGTTAGGTTTAGGGTTAGGGTTAGTTTTAGGGTTAGAGTTATGTGCTATGGTTTGTGTTAGAGGTTAGGGTTAGGTTTACTGGTGACGGTTAGGGTTACGTTTAGGGGTTTGCATTAGGGTTAGGGTTAGGGTTAGGGTTAAGGGATAGGATTAGGGTTAAGGGTTGGGCTTAGGGTTAGGGTTTAGTGTTAGGGTTATCATTAAGGACTAGGGGTAGGTTCAGGGTTAAATGCCTGGGTGCGGGTAATGGTTAGGGTCAGGGTTAAGGTTCACGGATAGGGTTAGTGTTAAGGGTTACGGGTAGGTTTAGGGTTCAGGGTTAGAGTTAGCATTAGGGCTTAAGGTAAGGATTAGGCGGTAGGTTCGATTTAGGGTTAGATCTAGGCGTTCGGGTAAGGGCTAGCGTTAGGGTTAAGAGATAGGGTTAGGTTTAATGCTTAGGATTAGGGTTAGGGTTTGGGGTTAAAGTAAGTGTTAGGGGTTAGGTTTAAGGATGAAAGGTTACTGTTATTTTTAGCTGTAGTGTTAGGGTTACGGAAAAGGGATCCCATTAGCATTAAGGGTCTTCCTTACTGTAGGGTTAAGGGTTAGGCTTAGAGTTAAAGGTTAAGGTTAGGGTCAGTGTTGAGATTTAGAGTGAGGGTTAACAGTTAGGGTAAAGGTTAAGCGTTAGGGTTAGGGATTAGTGATTAGGCTTTTTGGTTAGTGTTAGGGTTAGCGGTTAGGAGTTAGTGTTTTATGAAGGGGTATGGTTAGAATTAGGATTGGGGTTAGAGTTAGGGTGAGGTATAGGGGTTAGGTTTAGGGGTTCGTTTTAGGGTAAAA
>NW_027183062.1:45000-47500 GCF_041146395.1 Eulemur rufifrons | reverse complement strand
GCAAGAAGTCTGAGAATTAGATTTAGGGTTAGGATTCTGGTTAGGGTTAAGGATGAAGTTTAGTGTTCGGGTGAGGGCTTAGCGTTAGGGATTAGCGTTAGGGTTAAAGGTTACTCTTAGGTTTAACGGTTACACTTTGGTTTAGGGTTGAGGTTTACGGTTAGGGTTAAGATGAGGGGTTAGGGTTTGGTACAGGGTTAGGGTTAAGTGTTAGGTTTAAGGTTGAAGATTAGGATTAGGGTTAGGATTAAAGGTTAGGGTGAGATTTAAGGCTTAGGGTTAAGGTTAAGAGTTAGGGTTTAGGGTTAGGTTTAGGGTTAGGGTTAGTTTTAGGGTTAGAGTTATGTGCTATGGTTTGTGTTAGAGGTTAGGTTTAGGTTTACTGCTCACGGTTAGGGTTACGTTTAGGGGTTAGCATCAGGGTTAGGGTTAGGGTTAGGGTTAAGGGATAGGATTAGGGTTAAGTGTTGGAATTAGGGTTAGGGTTTAGTGTTAGGGTTATCATTAAGGATTAGGGTTAGGGTCAGGGTTAAATGCTTGGGTGCGGGTAATGGTTAGGGTCAGGGTTAAGGTTCACGCATAGGGTTAGTGTTAAGGGTTACGGGTAGGTTTAGGGTTCAGGGTTAGAGTTAGCATTAGGGCTTAAGGTTAGGATTAGGCGGTAGGTTAGATTTAGGGTTAGATCTAGGCGTTAGGGTAAGGGCTAGCGTTAGGGTTAAGAGATAGGGTTAGGTTTAATGCTTAGGATTAGGGTTAGGGTTTGGGGTGAAAGTAAGTGTTAGGGGTTTTTTTAAGGATCAAAGGTTAGGGTTATTTTTAGCTGTAGTGTTAGGGTTAGGGATAAGGGATCCCATTAGCATTAAGGGTCTTCCTTACTGTAGGGTTAAGGGTTAGGCTTAGAGTTAAAGGTTAAGGTTAGGGTCAGTGTTAAGATTTAGGATGAGGTTTAACGGTTAGGGTAAAGGTTAAGCGTTAGGGTTAGGGATTAGTGATTATGGTTTTTGGTTAGTGTTAGGGTTAGCGGTTAGGAGTTAGTGTTTTATGAAGGGGTATGGTTAGAATTAGGATTGGGGTTATAGTTAGGGTGAGGTATAGGGTTAGGTTTAGGGGTTAGTTTTAGGGTAAAAGGATAGGATTAGGGTTACGGGTTGGGCTTAGGTTTAGGGTTAAAGTTTACTGCTAGGGTTAGGGATAGGTTGCAGGGTTAGCTTTAGGGGTTCTGGTTAGGGTTAGGTGTTAGGTTAGTGTCAGGGTTAGGTCTAGTCGTGAGGGTAAGGTTTAGGGTTAGCTTTAAGAGCTAGGGTTAGGTTTAATGGTTAGGATTAGGATTAGGGTTAAGGGTTAGGGTAAGGCTTAGGGGTTAGGGTGAAGGGTTAGGGTTTTTGTTAGGCATAGCGTTGGGGTTAGAAGTAAGGGTTACTGTCAGTGTTAGGGTTGTAGGTAGGGTTACGATTAGGGTTAGCGGTTTAGAATTAGGGTTAGGGATTAGGTGTCACAGTGATGACTAGGAGATAGGGTTAGAATTATGGGATAGGGGTTGTTCTCAGGAAATGGGTTATGCATTAACGTTAGGATAAGAGGTTAAAGTTAGGCGCACGGTGAGGTTTACGTGTTAAGGGGAGAAATAGGAAGAGGGTTGGGTGTTATGTTCAGGGTTAGGGTTATCTGTTAAAGGTATTGTTTATGCTTAGCGCACGGGCCCTGTCTGCATTGGGCGGGCGGGGGGAGTTTAGGGGGCTGGGATTGTACCCGGGAACCCACTCTATCATACTCTGGGTATGGGCCCGTGGGTTTCATGCAGGACACAGTGGTAGAGCCTTCTTTGACGCATGGCATGGGAGGATTGCAGGCTTTCTAAACTCTAAGAATGCAAGAAGTCTGAGAATTAGATTTAGGGTTAGGATTATGGTTAGGGTTAAGGATGAAGTTTAGTGTTAGGGTCAGGGCTTAGGGGTAGGGATTAGGGTTAGGGTTAAAGGTTACTCTTAGGTTTAACGGTTACACTTTGGTTTAGGGTTGAGGTTTACGGTTAGGGTTAAGATGAGGGGTTAGGGTTTGGTACAGGGTTAGGGTTAAGTGTTAGGTTTAGGGTTGAAGATCAGGATTAGGGTTAGGATTAAAGGTTAGCGTGAGATTTAACGCTTAGGGTTAAGGTTAAGAGTTAGGTTTAGGGTTAGGGTTAGTTTTAGGGTTAGAGTTATGTGCTATGGTTTGTGTTAGAGGTTAGGGTTAGGTTTACTGGTCACGGTTAGGGTTACGTTTAGGGGGTAGCATTAGGGTTAGGGTTACAGTTAGGGTTAAGGGATAGGATTAGGGTTAAGTGTTGGGCTTAGGGTTAGGGTTTAGTGTTAGGGTTAGCATTAAGGATTAGGGTTAGGGTCAGGGTTAAATGCTTGGGTGCGGGTAATGGTTAGGGTCAGGGTTAAGGTTCACGGATAGGGTTAGTGTTAAGGGTTACGGGTAGGTTTAGGGTTCAGGGTTAGTGTTAGCATTAGGGCTT
>NW_027183061.1:105000-107500 GCF_041146395.1 Eulemur rufifrons | reverse complement strand
ACCCTAGCACTTACCCAACCCTAACCCTAACCCTAACCCAATCTTAACCCTAACCCCAACCCTAACCCGAACCGTAACCCTAACCCTAACCCCTAACCCTAACCCTAACCCCTAACCCTAACCCTAACCCCAACCCCAACCATAACCCTAACCCCCTAACCGTAACCCTAACCCTAACCCCTAACCCTAACCCTAACCCCTAACCCCTGACCCTGACCCTAACCCTAACCCTAACCCTAACCCTATCCTTTTACCCTAAAACTAACCCCTAAACCTAACCCCTATACCTCACCCTAACTCTAACCCCAATCCTAATTCTAACCATACCCCTTCATAAAACACTAACTCCTAACCGCTAACCCTAACACTAACCAAAAACCCTAATCACTAATCCCTAACCCTAACGCTTAACCTTTACCCTAACCGTTAACCCTCACTCTAAATCTTAACCCTGACCCTAACCTTAACCTTTAACTCTAAGCCTAACCCTTAACCCTACAGTAAGGAAGACCCTTAATGCTAATGGGATCCCTTATCCCTAACCCTAACACTACAGCTAAAAATAACCCTAACCTTGGATCCTGAAACCTGACCCCTAACACTTACTTTAACCCCAAACCCTAACCCTAATCCTAAGCATTAAACCTAACCCTATCTCTTAACCCTAACGCTAGCCCTTACCCTAACGCCTAGATCTAACCTTAAATCTAACCTACCGCCTAATCCTAACCATAAGCCCTAATGCTAACACTAACCCTGAACCCTAAACCTACCCGTAACCCTTAACACTAACCCTATCCGTGAACCTTAACCCTGACCCTAACCATTACCCGCACCCAAGCATTTAACCCTGACCATAACCCTAATCCTTACTGCTAACATTAACACTAAACCCTAACCCTAAGCCCAACACTTATCCCTAATCGTATCCCTTAACCCTAACCCTAACCCTAATGCTACCCCCTAAATGTAACCCTAACCATGACCAGTAAACCTAACCCTAACCTCTAACACAAACCATAGCACATAACTCTAACCCTAAAACTAACCGTAACACTAACCCTAACCCTAATCCCTAACTCTTAACCTTAACCCTAAGCGTTAACTCTCACGCTAACCTTTAATTCTAACCCTAATCCTAATCTTCAACCCTAAACCTAACACTTAACCCTAACCCTGTACCAAACCCTAACCCCTCATCTTAACCCTAACCGTAAACCTCAACCCTAAACCAAAGTGTAACAGTTAAACCTAAGAGTAACCTTTAACCCTAACCCTATTACCTAACCCTAAGCCCTCACCCTAACACTAAACTTCATCCTTAACCCTAACCAGAATCCTAACCCTAAATCTAATTCTCAGACTTCTTGCTTTCTTAGAGTTTAGAAAGCCTGCAATCCTCCCATGCCATGCGTGAAAGGAGGCTCTACCTCTGCGTCCTGCATGAAACACACGGGCTCATACCCAGAGTAAGATAGAGTGGGTTCCCGGGTACAATCCCAGCCCCCTAAACTCCCCCCGCCCGCCCAATGCAGACAGGGCCCGTGCGCTATGCATAAACAATACCTTTAACAGATAACCCTAACCCTGAACATAACACCCAACCCTGTTCCTATTTCTCCCCTTAACACGTAAACCTCACCGTGCGCCTAACTTTAACCTCTTATCCTAACGTTAATGCATAACCCATTTCATGAGAAAAACCCCTATCCCATAATTCTAACCCTATCTCCTAGTCATCACTGTGACACCTAATCCCTAACCCTAATTCTAAACCGCTAACCCTAACCGTAACCCTACCTACAACCCTGACACTGACAGTAACCCTTACTTCTAACCCCAACGCTATGCCTAACAAAAACCCTAACCCTTGACCCTAACCCTTCACCCTAACCCCTAAGCCTTACCCTAACCCTTAACCCTAATCCTAGTCCTAACCATTAAACCTAACCCTAGCTCTTAAAGCTAACCCTAAACCTTACCCTCACGACTAGACCTAACCCTGACACTAACCTAACACCTAACCCTAACCAGAACCCCTAAAGCTAACCCTGAACCCTATCCCTAACCCTAGCAGTAAACTTTAACCCTAAACCTAAGCCCAACCCGTAACCCTAATCCTATCCTTTTACCCTAAAACTAACCCCTAAACCTAACCCCTACACCTCACGCTAACTCTAACCCCAATCCTAATTCTAACCATACCCCTTCATAAAACACTAACTCCTAACCGCTAACCCTAACACTAACCAAAATCCCTAATCACTAATCCCTAACCCTAACGCTTAACCTTTACCCTAACCGTTAACCCTCACCCTAAATCTTAACACTGACCCTAACCTTAACCTTTAACTCTAAGCCTAACCCTTAACCCTACAGTAAGGAAGACCCTTAATGCTAATGGGATCCCTTATCCCTAACCCTAACACTACAGCTAAAAATAACCCTAACCTTGGATCCTTAAACCTAACCCCTAACACTTACTTTAACCCCAAACCCT